>NC_080171.1:104266626-104566626 GCF_950295315.1 Erinaceus europaeus
TGAGGGCTCTTACATGTCTTAATTATACAATCTTACTTTAAAACCTACAGTTAATTAATAAAATACAACAATGATCAGATTCATGAAATATAACAATACATAATTCTAGACTCTCAGTGGCCTGCTATAAAGATATAGTTGTTTTCTTCTGGATAACTTGCTTTGTGGCAGAGGATCAGCACTTTTGTTTTAAATCCTAGATTTTGGTGAGTGTGCAGGTCTGAGTCCACTACCCTTTCAAAGGCCTGTTTGCAAGGTGTGCCTTGACCTGGCATTTGGAAATTTCCAACACCTCTACCATTCCCTAACTGATAAGAATGGCTCACTGTGCTTACACTGTTGTGCCAACCATGTGGTTTATGGGAAACATCTGATTTCCTGTTGAGTGTCTAGATTTCTGGCACAAGCTAGGCAGTGCCTGTGTGACCAGTCCCCATAAAAGTCCTGGGCACTGAGCCTCTACAATACTTCAGATGCCACACAGGTTGCAGGAGGAATTAAGTGTGTGCTGTGTGATTCCACTGGGAGAGAACTCTTGGAAGTTCATGCTGGTTCCTTTGGACTTCACCCAGAAACCTTTTTCCTGGTCTTGCATGGTATCTTTTTACAATAAAAAGTCACAGTTGTAGTAGAGCACCAAAGTAAAAACCCTGGGTTGAGGGTTAGGGTGGATGTTTGGCTTCACAGGGCTGGGGAGTGGGGATGGGATGGGACACAATATTTTGGTAGTGGGAATGGTGTTTATGTAAACTCCTGTTAATTTGTAGTCATATAAATCACTATTTAATTAATATGAGAGGGGAAAATTGATTGAATATCTCAAAAAATTTTAAAGCACAGACTGAGTCTTTTTAATACACAGGCTGAGTCTTTTTAATACACAGGCTGAGTTGACTCTCAAAGCTTAGACCAGAAAAAACAGAAGCAACCGGTGGCACAGCTATATACAAATAATGTCAAAGGACATAAATTATGGTGATGTTGTGTATGATACAGCAAATCCTAACAAAGGGATATTTCAAAGTTAACCCAATTGCCAAATAATGTGATTATAGCAATAATTACCTATTGCCTTCTTAAACCCTAAGACAGCAGAAACCTCCCGCTTCCTCTATAGAGCCTATTATTTCCCCAGTCCTGGAACCTCTAGAGTGGGGCTCATTTTCCTGCATACTTCTCTCAATTCATACCAAATGATATTGCATCTGCTAATCCTAACCTAATCAACGCAGCAAGTACCACCTCACCATGCTTCACTTCAGACTGTCCAGAGACGTCAGGCATGGAATGTCATCCCTTCAGCCTCATTACACGGGTGAGACCTTTCCTTTCATAGGATTCTCTAATTCCATTCCAGGTGGTTCACTTCCTAACAAAGTCCCAAAACCTAGATACAGACCAGGTCTCATGAGATAAAGCATATGTTCACATGTATCCATAAATTAGGGCAAAACAGATATCTAATAGCAAAATTACACAATAGTCTGCAGTGGGTCAGTATAAAGTTCATAATGAAATAGCGTCTACTTAGACTTAGATACCCTCCTCACCTATTTCCTGTTACACTTCCCTCACTCATTCCAAAGCTAACCTTATCAGAGCAAGGACTGCAAAAGCTGAGTAAGGGCAAGAGACTGGCATACTTTAACAATGACTCTTTAGTCACTATCAGGCCACCCCATCAGCTGGGGCCCTATTCAGAGAGTCCTGAGATTACCAAACACACATGATGGGCCTAGACCTCAAATAAATTCCTCTCTCCATTGTTACCAGTCATCGCTATCAGGAACAACAAAATAGACCCCTTTGTGGGCCCCATAGGACCTTAACCTCAACTTGGATCAACAATGGTAGAGAATGTTCCATCCTCCAAAAGGAGGCTGGACAACATACTCTATGCTACAACTGAGGAAGATGGGTCGATATTGGGGCAGCTTGGAATGTTCCTACTCATGACCACAGAATATGAGCTCCGATCTATAGGGATGCAGAGGTCACATAGGCTCCTAAGCTGAATATGGCCCCCAGATCACATCAAATCGATGGGGTTTACAGTCAACAATATCTATACACCTCTCCCATATTTGGGAGCTACTCTCTTCCCTGATCCAGCTTTCTGTTCCTTCTTCCAGCTATAACATCATCTCCCCAGACAATAACTTGGATCCACCTGCATATCAGATTTCAGGCTCAGGGAAAGAAAAAAAACTAGTATAGCCAGAGGCCCTTTGGAATATAACTAAAATATGCCTACTAGCTATTTACAAAATAGAGACCCCCCTCAACTCTTCATCTGCACTATTCCAGCCTTTAGGTTCATGATTAGTCAACAATTTTTTTGGCTTTATATGTTAACTCTGTTTTCAGCTACCAGGTTCCAGATGCTAGCATGATGCCAACCTGACTTCCCTGGACATACAACTCCACCAATGTGTTCTGGAGCTCCGCTTCCCCAGAGCCCCGTTCCACTAGGGAAAGAGAGAGGCAGACTGGGAGTATGGATCGACCTCTCAATGCCCATGTTCAGCAGGGAAGCAATTACAGAAGCCAGATCTTCCACCTTCTGCATCCCACAATGACCTGGGATCCATAATCCCAGAGGAAAGCTATCAGGGGAGGGAATGGGATATGGAGTTCTGGTGGTGAGAACTGTGTAGAGTTGTACCCCTCTTATCCTATGGTTTTGTCAATGTTTCTTTTTCATAAATAAAATTTTAAAAGTCACAGTTGTGATACAACTTGCTGAGTCCTATAGAAATTTCTAGTGAGCTGCCAGTCCTTGGGGTGGTCTTAGAGACTGTGGGTCTGATGTGTGTTTAAACATGGATGGTTGACCACCCCCACCCCCCCTGAAGCTCATCTATTAGACTCCCCTTGGCATGCCAGCCTTGTGGTAGAGCGAGATGTGGCCAGAGTATGTGGGGGAATTCCAACCTTCCTATCATCCTCGGCCCGCATGACTCCACCCCTCCCCACTCTGGAGGGCTTTGCCTTCCTTATATTTCTATTTCCTCATTCCTGCACCACCATCCATACCTTCTCCTTGCCTTGCTCTCTTTTCCCTTATAAGGAGATATGACCTCATTGGCCAGCTGACTACTTCCCTTGTAAAGCTACCCCTTTATAACCTTGTAAAGATGTTCCATTCCCCACAACTGGATCCTAAAGAGGTTTGTGTATCGTTTGCCACCACAGTACGCTTGAAGACCCCTTTAGCGAGCTCGCCCCTGCCTCTGCTAGCCCATGGTTTCCCGCTCTCTATTTCCTGGTGGCAAACAGACCAGGTGGGGAAGTGGGAGCCAGGCTGGCTCGATCCCCCCAAGGAACCTCGACAAGAGACCATTCACTTGGGACTCCAAACCAGGGCTGTTTTCAGGATGGTCTAACTGCAGAAGTGGAAGGAAATTACATGTCAGTCTCTGGTTGGAAAAATATCTAATGTCGTGTGAAAGAGATATAGACACAGAGCAATCTGTACCACATAATATAATTTTATTTCATGAATAGGGTCTTTCTCTTAGCCTGAAGGGAATCCTGGCAAATGTTCTGACATGGATGAGCCTTGAGGACACAATACTAAGTGTATTAAGTGAAATGAGACAGACACAAAAGGATGAGTACTATATTATTCCATTCATATGAGGTCCCTAGAGAAGTACCACAGGAACAGAAAAGAGAATGAAAGGCTCCGGGGCTGAGGGAGTAGAGAGGAGAGTTAGTAACGGACAGGAACAGGATTTTGGTCTCGGATGATGGAAAAGTCCATGGATGGATGACAGTGGGGTTGGCACAATGTGAATATACTTAGTGCCACTGAACTGTGCCTAAAATGGTCAAAATAAGGGGGCTGGGTGGTAGCATGGCAGGTTAAGCACATATGGTGCAAAGTGCAAGTACCAAAGCAAGGATCCTGGTTCAAGGCCCCGGCTCCCCACCTGCTGGAGGGGTGGCTTCATAAGCAGTGAAGCAGGGCTGCAGGTGTCTATCTTTCTCACCCCCTCTCTGTCTTTCCCTCCTCTCTCCATTTCTCTCTGTCCTATCCAACAACAATGACAACAATGATAAACAAGGGCAACAAAATGGGGGAAAAATGGTCTCCAGGAGCAGTGGATTCATGGTACAGGCACCAAGTGCCAGCAATAACACTGGAGGAAAAAAAAGGTCAAAATAGTTTATTTTACCACAATTAAAAAGACAGCAAGATAGCATGGAGGGACTTAAAGGATGGTTCTCTTTCTACTTTTTTTTTTTTTTGGCAAAGGATATGTGTTGCTTTTAATGTTAAAGATTTTTAAAATATTAAAGCACAAAGAATAAGAGACATTTATATGTGTTATTTTTGCCATTTGAAAAAAAAAAATCTACCAATAATAAATACCACGGGGGGTGGGGCACAACGTCCTCAACCAAATAGAAAGATTGGGTAAATAAGGCAAACTAACTGCTTTGCAAAAACACCTCAAGCCAGACTTCAGAGAATCCTTAGTGGAACAGGCCTGGCTTCTTTGAAAGAGCCTGTTTCTGGTCTGATTGTGACCACTTACTTAGGTCATGGTCAGGAGGTTGTGTGGGTTCCTAGCCCCCAGCTTCTCTGAGTTGAGTTAGTGTACCAGGGAAGCAGAGGGAAGCACAGGTGCTGTGCTGTGATAGCCCTGGTGCTTCTGATGGTTTGCTAAGTTGGGGAGGCATATCACGGGGCCCATGAATAGCATCCTCCACTTAGTGGCTACCTGGTTCTAGTTTAACTTCAGCCTGAGCCAACCAGGTCCTGAGACCCAGAGAGTGGGGCTGTCACCCCAGAGAGTCATGGAAAAGATGAGTAAGTCATGTTGGGAGAGGTCAGAGCTCAAGCAGATTGAGGCACCCAGCCAAGGTTACCCAAGATTACATGCAGGACTGTGAGCTGAGAAGTCTCTGGAAGAGCCATGCTTAGGCTATCGAGAACCTCACAGATGGCTCAGAGACAGCAGACAGCGGAAAGGTGGTGCCACCCTTAAAGTTCTTCTCTGCTTTCTGAAGAAACACCTCTTGGGAGCACAGCAGTGGGAATTAGCAGAGGAACAGATGAGGGGACAGGCCCCTACCTCCCTTACCCCAGTCCCCAAGCCCTTCTTTCTAGCCCAGCTTTGTCTGTGTTCTGGAAAAGGTCTGCTCAGAATTCACAGCTGCTCCAGGGCTCATGAATTATGTAGGGCCCCAGATCAATCCGTCAGCACCCTGTCAGGGAGGAATCAAAGGCCCCTGCGGCCGGCAGATAGCTCTTTCTTCGTGGAACCGGCTTTCAAGGGCCGCTGTGGGGCTGCCGCTGAGAGCCCTTCACCAGAGCTCTGCTCCCCGCCCCTCCCCAATGCCCCATCTCTCTGTTTCTCTGCCAGGCGCAAATTTGACAAATGTCTTTAAAGGCAGGGGAGGAGGGACAACAAAAAGGCCCAGCCCGTGTGTTTTGAGAGCATTCCAAGATGCTCCACGTGAATAATTGATTCCTGTGCTGAGTCTGTCAAGAGAAGGTCACCTTGGGTGGGGATGGTTTCAGTCACAACATGACAGGCTTCCCGTGGAGCTGCTGAGACAGCCCCTCCTGGCCCAGGCTACCATCATCACCATCCCCACCAGGTCTCAGATAAGGATGTTTTACTTTGCTCTGATCAAGCTCCAACAGCTGGATCGAGGGGGGTGGGGAGAGTGGGTAAAGGGGGACAGGAGAAGGCGAGTGCAGTCAAAGGGAGTGGGTAGGAGGTAGATCAGGATGAGTGTCCTTGAGCTGCTATACCAAATCGGCATGAACCGACTTGGGGATGACCATAGAATGGATTCTGCTATAGTTCAGGAGGCCATAGTGCCAAAGTGTTGTTCCTCTGTGGGCTCTGAGGATGACCTGTTCCTGGCTGAGGATGACCTGCTCCTGGCTGAGGATGACCTGTTCCTGGCTCTGAGGATGAACTGTTCCTGGCTGAGGATGACCCGTTCCTGGCTGAGGATGACCTGTTCCTGGCTGAGGATGACCTGTTCCTGACTCTGAGGATGACCTGTTCCTGGCTGAGGATGACCTGTTCCTGGCTGAGGATGACCTGTTCCTGGCTGAGGATGACCTGTTCCTGGCTCTGAGGATGACCTGTTCCTGGCTGAGGATGGCCTGTTCCTGGCTCTGAGGATGGCCTGTTCCTGGCTGAGGATGACCTGTTCCTGGCTGAGGATGACCTGTTCCTGGCTGAGGATGACCTGTTCCTGGCTGAGGATGACCTGTTCCTGGCTGAGGATGACCCGTTCCTGGCTGAGGATGACCCGTTCCTGGCTGAGGATGACCCGTTCCTGGCTGAGGATGACCTGTTCCTGGCTGAGGATGGCCTATTCCTGGCTCTGAGGATGACCTGTTCCTGGCTCTGAGGATGACCTGTTCCTGGCTGAGGATGGCCTGTTCCTGGCTCTGAGGATGGCCTGTTCCTGGCTGAGGATGGCCTGTTCCTGGCTCTGAGGATGACCTGTTTCAGGACATTTTCCTGACTTCCCTTCTGT
The DNA here is from genome assembly GCF_950295315.1 of Erinaceus europaeus. Lineage (NCBI taxonomy): Eukaryota > Metazoa > Chordata > Mammalia > Eulipotyphla > Erinaceidae > Erinaceus > Erinaceus europaeus. Next base: position 104,273,140 of record NC_080171.1, read on the forward strand.
CTCCCTTGACTTCCATCACTTCGTTCTCAGCATGTGGCCTTTTCCCCTTCTCTTCTTCCAGTGGCAACTGGCATTAGAGTTAAGGCTGGTGTGATCTCACCCCAGGATCATCGTGGCCTTCATTTCATTTTCAAAGAGCTTATTCCAAAGAATGTTGAGTCTGAGGTGTTCTAGCTGGGCACATCACTTGAGAAGGAGATTCAGTAACATGAAGAACCAGAGGGACAGGCTTACCATAACCTCCTCTCAGGGCTGGTCACAAAAGCCCCAACCCAAGATGGATTCCAGGACCTTGAAAGAGCAGCTATGGGAAAGAGCCTCTGGGCTCCTTGCAACTGTCCACTGTCACCACCTTCCTGCTGCCCTGGGTTGGGTCCTCACTTGGCAGATGAAGGAGGTGAAACTCAGACAAGAGCAAGTGAGGTCCCAAGGCCCTGTGCTAGTGAGTGGCTGGCTGGGCCAAGGGAGTGTCTGAAGACTCTGAGATCACCTTCTCCTGTGCCAGGCTGCCCTCTGGTTCCTCAGAGTGCTTCTGTCTCTGGGGCCTTGTCTGCACTGCTGCTTTTTTTGTGGTCAACATGCTCCCATGCCCCACTCCCCTTTCCACACTCAAAGTCTGCAGGCAAGTCATAGCAGTTGAGCCCATGGTTCTTAGACCTACTGGACACACATTTCTAATCCTAGAAACGCAAATTTAATTTGACTAGGACTTGTAGTGTAAAAGCTCCACAAGTGACTCCACTGTATGGTATGTTAACACACACACACACACACACACACACACACACACACACACACACACACACACACACACACACGCTGCTGTTCTGTGTCTTAGATCTACTAGTTTTGTCCTAACCTCTTATCACAGTGGTCATTCCCCTGCGGAGGCTGCTTTGACTTCTCTAATTCAATCTTCACTCTCTGTTAAATGTACACATAGCACCCCATCACTGGATATAGCCCAACTAGAAGCTTCCATTTACATATGTGATATCTTTCCTTCCTTCCCTCCCTCTCTCCTTCCTTCCTTCCTATCTTCTTTCTTCCTTCCTTTATCTCTCTCTTTTTTTTTACCAGAGCACTGCTCAGTTCTGGTTTATGGTGCGAGAGGGATTGAACCTGAGACTTTGTAGCCTCAGGCATAAGTGGTAGCACAACAGGTTAAGCACACTTGGCGCAAAGCCCAAGGTTCAAGCCCCTAGCTCCCCACCTGCAGGGAAGTCACTTCACAAGTGGTGAAGCAGGTCTGCAGGTGTCTATCTTTCTCTCCCCCTCTCTGTCTTCCCCTCCACTCTCCATTTCTCTCTGTCCTATCCAACAATGAACGACATCAACAACAACAATAACCACAACAAGGCTACAACAACAAGGGCAACAAAAGGGTTAAAAATGGCTTCCAGGAGCAGTGGATTCATGGTGCAAGTACTGAGCCCCAGCAGTAACCCTGGAGGCAAAAAAAAAAAAAAGAGTCTCTTTGCATAACCATTATGCTATCTATCCCCTCCTGATTAGTTTCTAGCTGTTTATTTATTTATTTTTGCTGGCAGGGTTTTCACTGGGGCTCCACACCTGCACAACGCCACCATTCCCAGTGGATTCCTCTCTCTCTCTAGAAAGAGAGACACCAAAGCACATCTCCACCATCTGTGAAGCTTCCCCTGCGAACAGCACTCTCACATGGTGGCCAGATATTCAAACCTGGAGACTCAGGAGTAGTGCGGTGGCGCAGCGGGTTAAGTGCACGTGGCACCAAACGCAAGGACTGGCTTAAGGGTCCCAATTTGAGTCCCTGGCTCCCCACCTGCAGGGGAGTCGCTTCACAGGCGGTGAAGCAGGTCTGCAGGTGTCTGTCTTTCTCTCCCCCTCTCTGTTTTCCCCTCTGCTCTCCATTTCTCTCTGTCCTATCTAACAACAACGACATCAATAACAACAACAATAATAACTACAACAATAAAAAGCAACAAGGGCAACAAAAGAGAAAATAAATAAATAAATATATTAAAGAAAAAAAAAAAACCTGGAGCCTTATACACAGTAAAGTGTGTTCTACTAGGTGAGCTATCTCCCAACCCCTATATATGTGTTTTTGTTGTAATATCAACCTATTTATGCCAGATAAAATGCCTTGGGCTGCAGATAATAGAATATTTAGTAAAAAGTGATGTTAATGATAGGGGTTTATTTTTTTTCTTATATAATAGAAGAGCTAAGGGTAATTGCAGAATTTAGTGATAGCAACAAGCAGCTAGCCTCTTCCTGTTTTCTCACTTCCTCAGAAGGATGTCAGGGCTTTTCTTCATAGTGAAAGGCTGCCATGACGCCTTTCCAAAAAAATGGGTCCACAGGGAAAGACAGGAAAATACTACTTCCTACTTTTCTTATTTCCCCGTAGACCTCAATAGACCTGAGATTTCAATGGGCAGAAGTGGGCCACTTGCTCTTGCTTACATTCAAGGAAATCCAGAAAGGCTAGTGTTTGGCATTTTTGGTCTTTATCTTGAGAGAAGGGCTCTTTTAAAAAAAATTTAAAAAATATTTATTTATTTTCCCTTTTGTCCCCCTTGTTGTTTTTTATTGTTGTGGTTATTATTGTTGTTGTTGTCATCGTTGTTGGATAGGACAGAGAGAAATGGAGAGAGGAGGGGAAGACAGAGAGGGGGAGAGAAAGATGGACACCTGCAGACCTGCTTCACCACTTGTGAAGCGACTCCCCTGCAGGTGGGGCAGAAGGGCTCTTATAACAAGGAAGTGTGAACAGAGTGGACCACCCAAAGTACTTCGCTGCTCTGACAACAGTACAGACTTCATTAGGGGAAGAACCAAGTCTGAATGTACACCCTTGCTAGTGTCTGGAAAGACTGTGATACTCATCAGCATGGGCTGAATGGCTTTCCTGGCACTGGCTGCTTCTCCAGTCAACCTTGTGCTCCTTTAGGGCAGAGGAGTCCTCTGAGTATTCCTGTCACCTGTCCCCCTGCCCCACTATGCCTCAGGGTTTGTACACAGGGAGGCATGACTGCTGCTCAGGGTGTGTCAGTTCCCATGAACTCAGTAAGTTCCTGCAGTTCTGACACATGCCACTGTCTTCTTTCTTGCACTAGTCAGGTATATTGAGTTGCAAGCAACAGAAAGCAGCCCTGGCTAATGCCAGACACAATAAAGATGGATGTGTGGACAGAAGTGTGACTCACAGAAGCAAAACAACAGTGAATATGTCATGTCCACTAGGATGGTCATATCAAAGGAATATAGAGAATAAGACATGCTGATGAGTACATGGTCCAGTCAGAACTCCTTACATTGCTGATGGGTATGCAAAATGGCTTGGTCATATGGAAAACCACTCCTCAAAACAAACAAGGAATTGCCATTTGATGCAGAAATTCCATTTCTGGGCATGCCCTCAAAATTGAAAGCAGAAACTCAAGTAAACATTTTTATATGTCCCTATTCATAATAGTCAAAAGGTAGAAATAGCTAGTGTTCATCAATGGATGACTAGATTTAAAAAATGTGCTATATAAACATAATGAAATATTATTACCCAACCTTTTAAAAAAGAAGTTTTGGCACAGGTTGCCATATGATTGAACCTTGAGGACATCACATTTAAGTGAAATAAGTCAGACGGCAAAGGACAAATACTAAAGTCAAATTCATAGAGACAGAAAGCTGAGTGGTGGCTGGGGAAGGGTAGAGGATGAGCAGTTAGTGTTTGATGGGCAAACAGAAGAGTTCAGGAGACTTTCAGTTTGGGGAAATAGAATGGCTCAGGGGATTATGGTGGTCATGGTTGCACAAAAATGTGAATATACTTAATACCAGTCAGCTGTACACTTTAAAATGGCTACTTTTATGTTATACATGTCTCACTACAGTTAAACTATAGAAATGATCCCTGAAAGTATGACCCGAACTGCCCCTGCGGCTCCAGACAGACTATGACCCACATAGTCAACGACTGCCACCTCTCCAGATTCAAAGGAGGTCTCGAAACTTGACATCAGGCTCAACCTGACGCTGTTGACTGGCTACGGAAGAAGGGCAAACGCTAGAAGAAGAAGAACTACGGTTAAAAAAGTAAAACACAAAACACAGCAGCCAGTGGGGGCAGGTGAGAGGCAGCATGGGGCAGGGTGCAGGCTCAAGTGAGGAGAGGCTCTTCAAGTTCCCCTGAGGGAGAGCAGATTCCCAGAGAGGAGCTGGCTGACCTAGTGCAGGTCTCATGGAAAGGGAGAGGACACCCACTGGCCAGGGAAAGGACACCTCCAATGACAGTGTTTCTAAACAGCGTAAAAGTGTCTCTACCTGGGTTGGGGGTATGTCCCAAAGCAACAGATGGGAGCTGCTTCCATAAAAGGAGGAGCAGATGCTGGACAACAGAACTGATCAGAAAAGGACAATGAGCTTGATGGCCATGGAGCCTGAACCAAAGATACCTGCAGGGGACCCAGGGACAACTGCAAGGCCAGCTGTACTTGACACCTGGGAGCTGGGTGAACCCTGGGTTGGTGTCCTATCTAACCTCCTAGGCCCGCTGTCAGGAAATTAAAAAACTGCATTCTTATGGGGGAATCTGGTGTTTCAGTCCCACAGGTACATCTAACCCAACAATTACAGTTTCTTTAGCTTTAAGAACAGACCCACCCCCACTCAACTCCCCAGTACTGTGGCATATGGTGTAAGTGATAAGGGGTGTTTGTGAGTGTGTGTGTATGTGTGTGTGAGTGTGTGTGTGTGTGTGTGTGTGTGTGTGTGTGTGTGTGTGTGTGTGTGTGTGCGCTTCAGGTATTTATGTGGCCTATGATCTTCACCAATCATTGCAGCCTCTTGAAGAATCTTTTCAGTACAAGTCCCATAGGCGTGGCTGCTCTGGGTACATGGGGCCTCTAAGCCAACCTAGGCCATGGGGAAGCTACACCCATTGATCAGTAAAAGCTCATGGGGCCCTTTCCAATCACTTGATGTTTCCAAGATTTCTATGATTAATTTTCCCAGATTGGTGGGAGCAGTGTTGACTGATAGGTTTTCTTCTTCTAAAGTACCAATTATGAACATGGAAAGAATCTTCCTCCTGATTTTCAACCTATATTATATGGAGACACATGTGCTTATTTACAATATTTTTCTTTCTCTCCATCTCTAGTGACTCCCCATTTACGTAGGAGTTCCTCTGGTTTGCATGGGCAGGGAGGGCTGAAGCTCTGGGGTTCCACTTCTCCATCATCAGAACAGTGTTCAGGGATGGAGTAGTAATGTCTGCTGTGGACACAGCAATGAAGAGAGAAGTCTGTGCTACTCAGTTGCCAGCTAGGGGCTTATCCATTGACTCTGAGAAATCTCTAGCCATGTCTACTAAAATTGTTGAGTGGGACTGAACTCCCCTCCGAGTGAGGGCTCAGTCTCGGGGAGGAAGACATCAGGTAGCTAGCTTGCCTCAGCAACAAATTTCAGTGATTCCAGATGGACAGACATTTTGAGTTGGACAGTTATTTGAATTTATCCTAGCCTTGACTCCTCAAAAATTCATGCCTGGGTCCAGACAGCAGAGAGGAGCTGAGTGAAAACTGAAAACTCTTTCTCTCTCTGGAACTCTGAAATATCCCAAAGGTCTGAGCAAGAATCCAAGGGATCTAATACAACATAACAAAAAATGAGGGGATACTGCTGATATCTGTAATATAGAAAACCACCATGCTCACCTTGATGAGGATTCTTCACCTGGTTTCAAGATTGTCTCTCTTCCTTCTTCTTCTCCTCCTTCTCCTTCTCCTTCTTCTTCTTCTTTGCTTGTTTTGTTTTTACTAGATCACTACTCAGCTCTGGCTATATGATGATGTAGGGGATTGAACCTGGGACCTTGGAGCCTCAGGCATTAGAGTCTGTCTGCATAACCATTATGCTATCTCCCCCACCGAAGGCTCTCTTTATTTTATTTTATTTCATCCAGGATTTTTGCTGGGGCTCAGTGCCTGCACTACAAATCCGCTGCTCCTGTGGCCATTTTTTCAATTTTTTAAATATTTATTTATTCTCTTTTGTTGCCCTTGTTTTATTGTTGTAATTATTATTGTTGTTGTTATTGATGTCATTGTTGTTGGATAGGACAGAGAGAAATGGAGAGAGGAGGGGAAGACAGAGAGGGGGAGAGAAAGATAGACACATGCAGACCTGCTTCACCACCTGTGAAGCAACTCCCCTGCAGGTGGGGAGCCAGGGGCTCGAACTGGGATCCTTACGCCAGTCCTTGTGCTTGGCGCCTCATACGCTTAACCCGCTGCACTATCGTCCGACTCTCTCTCTCTCCCTCTCTCTCTCTCTAATAGGACAGAGAGAAATTGAGAGGAGAGGAGAAGATAGAGAGGGAGAGAGAAAGATAGACACCTGCAGACCTGCTTCACCACTTGTGGGGCTTGAACCAGAATCCTTGCACTTCATCCTTGTGCTTCATACTATGTGTGCTTAGCCTGGTGTGTTACTGCCTGCCGCCCAGGCTCTCTCCCTTTCTACTAGCATCTTTTGAAAACTGCTCTGAGGCTGTAAGTTGCAGCATTCCAGCTCCTGTAGGGAGGCCTGAGCCATGTTGGTTTCCAGATATGGCATTCACTCTCACCAGCCAAGTCATCCATCATTTGCGTGCACAGACTTGCCTTTTAAAGGCCACATTATGAGAAGATGCCAATAACTGTATTTACATTTGCTGTGCTCCATCAGGGTAGCTACTCAGGAGCATCTGCTGAATCTGGACTTTTGTTCAGCAGCCCTATCTGCTCCTCGATCCTTCTTCATCGATTGTAGATTGAGCCTATCTTGGGTAACCAATCACTGTAGGTTGGGTTTGTTTTTTTTCCTTTTAATTTTCTGTATCAGGTTTAATTAAACCAAGGTGTGCCTGACCCTGTCAAATAATATCAAAACAGGTCTGTATGCTGCATGAGAAAAAACATCAGCATAAATTATTGATTAATCTTCATCCAAACTAATCTATCAATGACTTCCTCTGACTGGGTGGACCTAGAGAGCCCTTGGAAATTTCAATGCAAACAACACTTGAAAGCTCCATTTCATAGAGCTCTGAGAGTCATTCGAATGGTAGTCAGTGACATCTGCTGAAGCTGCTGCGCAGGCTGCTCTTGTAGTCCTGAAGTGCCACCAGTTACCTTACTCTCAGTTCAGCAGTGCCCATGATGTCAGACTAACAGTGAGTGTCATCTATCCCTGTTCTGGGAGGGGCATTTCACGGCTCAGTGAGGAGAAGGGGAGATGAAAATGACATGCATAGGGCACACAGATGTAATTTGTTAAGTGCTATCTTAAAGGCATATATATTCAATAGTAGTGACAAACATACAGAAATCTATTACAATTATGGAGGGTTAGCATCTAAAGTGTCTCTTGCAATTTGTGGGAACCAAGGTGGTTATGTGGGGGTACAGAACTCTGGTGAGTGGTGTGGTGAATTACATGCATGATGTATTAGTGTGAAAATACTCTTGAAATCATGAAATTTTGTAAAACACTGTTCGGTCGCTAGTAAAAAGGAGTAAATGAATTGAAGCACGTTTCAGCAACAGTCTTATGCCACCCAATTCAAAAATTAAAATTAAAGGAGATGTACAAAATATTTTGAAAACACAGCTTAATAAGACTGTCACGAGAAAGATATTTTTGAGAGATCAGAATAAATTGAATCCAATATTGCAAATCACGGTCACAGAAATTTCCAACACCTTCACTGGTGAATCCTACTAAACATCTAACAGAGAAATAATTCTAAACTTACAGGAAATTCCTCAAAGAATACAGAAAGAAGTGACATGTCCCAAGTTACTTAAATACTAATATAACTTTAGTGCTAAATCCTGACAAGAACATCCTAACAAAGGGATATTATGATGGCTTTGGAGGTAGAGTGGTGGATAAAGTGTTGGACATTCAAGCATGAGGTCTAAGTTTAAGTCTCAGCATCACATATGCCAGAGTGATGCTTTGCCCACTCTCTCTCTCATATAAATGAAAAATTTTAAAGAAGGACATTATGTATGAGATATTTTCATGGAAACAGGTATAAAAATTCTTACTTATTTATTTATTGCCTCCAGATTTATTGCTGGGGCTTGTTGCCTGCACCACGAATCCACTGCTCCTGGAGGTTATTTTTTTTCCCCTTTTGTTGCCCTGGTTGTTTTATTGTTGTTGTGGTTATTATTATTGTTGTTATTGATGCTCTTGTTGCTGGATAGGATAGAGAAAAATGGAGAGAGGAAGGGAAGACAGAGGGGGAGAGAAAGATAGATACATACAGACCTGCTTCACCACTTGTAAAGCGACCCCCCTGCAGGTGGGGAGCTGGGGACTCAAACCGGGATCCTTATGCTGGCCCTTGCGCTTCACACCATGTGCGCTTAACCTGCTGCGCTACCACCGGGCCCCCTAAAAATTCTTTAAATACTTGCGAATCAACTAAAACAATATTATATTCAAAGAGCATTTATCATAGGAATGCAAGGTTGGCTTACCACTCAGAAATCACTTATAATATGACAGATGAGAAAAATCATTTGAAGGGCTGGGTGGTGGCACACCTGGTTAAGTACACATAGTACTAAGCACAAGGATTCATTCAAAGGATACAGGTTTGAGCCACCTGCAGGGGGGAAGCTTCACAATTGGTGAAGCAGATCTGTAGGTGTCTATCTTTCTCCTTCTCTATCCCTCTCTCAATTTCTCTCTCTCTTATCCAATAAAAAAATAATTTAATGAATTTAATACCATCCATGAAAAGAAAGCACTTAGAAAGTCAGAAATAAGGTCAGTGGAATAGCTCACTTGGATACTCTGTCGCTTTGCCATGTGCATGACCCAGCCTCAAGCCTAGACCCCACTGCATTGATGGAAGATTTAGCTTTGTGGCCTCTCTCTCCCTCTCTCTCTCTATCAGAAAAAAAAGGACAGAAAGAAAACCAGAAATAAAAAGGAGTTTCCTTAACTTAATAAAAGACACACTAAAAAGCTACAACAGGGGGCTGGGTGGTAGCGCAGCGGGTTAAGTGCACAGGGCACAAAGCACAAGGACCCCTGTAAGGATCCTAGTTTGAGCCACAGCTCCCCACGGGGGGGGGGGGGCAATTTACAGGCAGTGAAGCAAGTTTGCAGGTGTCTATCTTTCTCTCCCCCCTCTGTCTTCCCATCCTCTTGATCTCTCTCTGTCCTAGCCAACAACAACAACAGCAGCAGCAGCAACAACAACAACAACAACAAAACAACAAGGGCAAAAAAAAGGGGGGGGAATAGCCTCCAGGAGCACTAGATTTCGTAGTGCAGGCACTGAGCCCCAGCAATAACCCTGAAGGAAAAAAAAAAAGCTACAGCAAACATCACATATAATAGTATAGAAATCTTCATCCCAGTTTGCAACCCTGGACTAGAAGTGAACAAAGAATCTCACCATCATCACTTTAACTCTACATTGTACTGACATTCCTAATGAAGCAAGGCAAGAAAGAAGTACAATGATTGACAAAATAAAAACCACATCTTTAGACAATATTACACTAAAAAATTCAATAGACTTTACAACAAACTACCAGAATTAACCAGTTAAATTAGCAAGCTCATTAGGAACAAGGTCAGTCAGTATACATAGTTCTCCCACTCCAAAAACAAAAGAAAACACTACCAACCAAACAAAAAAAGGAAATAAAATGGAAAAGAACACTTATAACAGCATAAAAATCAAACAATGAGAACTCAATTTAAGGAAAGACATACAAGATCTACCACTGTAGTGGATAACCCATAGTCCACTAAATAGAGTTATGTGAAGGCATCTTCTTGGTTTGGATATTGTACTACAGTTGTATAAAGTTGTATCAACTTGGGGGAAAGTGGGGGCAGAGTACACTGGACTCTGCTATCTACAACATTCTGTGTATCAATCATTATTTCAAAGGAAAAAGTCTTTTGAAAAAGTGTGTGCCTACGGCTGGGGAGACAGCATAATATTTATGCAAAAGACTCTCATACCTGGGGCTCTGAGGTCCCAAGCTGAATTCCCAGAACCACTATAAGCCAGAGCTGAGCAGTGCTGTGGTGTCAGTCTTTCTTTCTTCTATCCCTCTAATAAGATAAATAAAATCTATTTTTCCCCAAAAGGTATGTACACTTTGATTTAGTGTGTTCATGGTTCTGATTCAACGAAAACTTTAAAATGTACTCAAAGGGTTAGCCCAAAGACAGTGTAGTAGTCTGCAAGGTCTACCACAGATTGGGTGGTTAGAACAACTGGTATGTAGTCCCGTATAGTGCAGAAGTCAAGATCAAGACTTCCCTTCCTGACTTGCAGATGTCCATAATCTGCTTGTGTTTTTACAAATTTCCCCTTGTCTGGATCCTAATCTCTTCGTAAGGACACCAGTTATATTGGATTAGGGACCATCCACATGACCTTTCACTTTAGTGAAATTACCTCTTTAAAGGTTCCATTCCCAAATAGGAGCATTCAGAGGTACCAGAAGCTATGATTTCAACATATAAATTTGGGGGCTGGTGGTGGTGGGGGTCACAATTCTGTTCACAACTAATATTAATCCAAGTCCTGTTTCTATTAATGAAAACTGAGAACAACCCCATGGTTGCTGGTGGGGGACTGGTGGGGTGAAATGGGTGCATCTACATGGTGGGGCAGTAGGTGGTTATTTGAAAAGAAACATAAACATATACTTATTAAAATTTACAGTTGTTTATTAGAGATGTTGTAAGTAAAAAAAAAAAAGCCAGTTATAAGATGGTATACAATACAATAAGCTGGTACTCATAGGAAAAAAAAGGTCCACTGATACGTGGAAGGATCTACATCAGAATGGCAATCTGCAGACAGGGTGGTGGTGCATCTTGTTGAGTGCACATGTTACAATGCCCAAGGACCCAGGTTTGAATCCCTGGTCCCCACCTGCAGGGGGAAAGCTTTGCAAGTGCTGAAGCAGGGCTGCAAGTGTCTTTCTCTCTCCTTCTCAATCTCCCCCTACCCTCTTGATTTCTGGCTGTCTCTATCTTGACAAATAAAGATAATAAAAAAAATTTTTTTAAGTAAACTGTGCTCTGAATGTTGTGATTACAAGTAGTTTATATCTTTCTTTGTGGTTATTATTTTTTAAAAAAGAAACATTATTTATCCAATAACTTGAGAAATTTGTTTAAACAGATTTTTTTTAGAAATTCTTTTCTTAATATTTATTTATTTATTCCCTTTTGTTGCCCTTGTTGTAGTTATTATTGTTGTTGTTGATGTCATCGTTCTTGCATAGGACAGAGAGAAATGGAGAGAGGAGGGGAAGGCAGAGGGGGAGAGAAAGACAGACACCTGCAGACCTGCTTCACCGCTTGCAAAGTGACTCCCCTGCAGGTGGGGAACCAGGGGCTCGAACCAGGATTCTTATGCCGGTCTCTGCACTTTGCACCACCTGCGCTTAACCCACTGTGCTACCACCCGACTCCCTTAAACAGAACTTTATAGCACATTTACTGATTTCGGAATTCACTAGAGAAAATCATGAAGAGAAACTCCAGCAACTGATAGGGTTCTTATTTGTTAGAAATGAGAAGTGCTTCTACATGGTTAAAGCTAGAAATGGATTCATTAGAAGATGCTGGGTCTCATGGACTCTCGGAGGAGGCTGAGGCCTCACATGGCACCTGTGAAGCTAGGAGAGAAGAAGTAAACCCAGAGGACTCAGTGTTATCACCTGCTACCAGAACAGACCATCCAGGCTTTGACGGGAAAAGGTGACTTCACTTCATTAAGTGAGAGCCTTGCTGAGTTGAGTAAGGGGTTCAAATGCTATATGGGTGACCAGATAAAATAGCACCCTTGGCCCTTCTGGATTAAGAGCAAGTGCATCCAACTCTGGTTTATGGGCCAATAGGGCCCAGTACATGTTTTGAATAGTTCAAGGTCTGACGATTGTTTTTACATGTTAAATATTATAATAATATCAATCAAAAGGAAAAGCATTTCTGGAGACTGGGAAGGTAGCTTGGCGGTTAAATACAGGACTTGCATGGGTGAGGTCCCATGCTAAATCCTCGGCTCTGAATATGCCAGAGTGATGGATATTCTAGTTTATGTTTGTGTTTCCTCTCTCTCTCTCTCTCTCTCCCCTCTCTCTCTCGCTCTTTCTCTCTCTCTCTCTCTCCACTACAATCCTATAACCTTGTCAAAAACTATTAATCATAAAAATGGTTTGGAAAAATCATTACAGAAAATTCTGAGTATTATTCGCAAAGCTTTATTGACACAGTCATATTCATCTGCTTATCAACTGATTTTGCACCATGCTGGCAGAGTGGAGCACAATATGGACACCTATGGCTGCTCAAATAAGAGGGATGTTTCCCTTTGGAAATACAGGGGTGGGGGTTGGAAGATACAACCTTTCCCAAGCAAACAGTAGAGTGATCCAGACCATTAATGCACATCTGCACATATTCAGACTCATTTGCTCTTAGCCAATTTATCAAAGAACATGCAAACACAAGTCAAAGGGACATATGTATTAAGTTCATAGCTGCAGTATTCACACTTGCCAAAGAGTGGACACAGCCTAAATATTCATCAGCAGATGACTGGATAAAGAAGTTATGGTAAGAGGCCAGATGGTGGCACACTTGGTTAAACGCACACGTTACAGTATGCAAGGATTCAGGTTCAAGCCCCTAGTTCCCACCTGCAGGGGGAAAGCTTTATGAGTGGTGAAGCAGGCTATAGGTGTCTCTCTGTCTCTTCCCACTCTATCTCCCCCTCTCCTCTTAATTTCTCTCAGTCTCTATCCAATAACAAATTTTAAAAAAGAATTTATGGTAAATATATTCTATGGAATATTATTTTGTAATAAAAAGATGATGTGTCCTTTGGGACAAAAGGATGGAAGTAGAGATGATTATGCTTAGTGAAATAAGTAAAGAGATGAAAGACAACAACCATATGTGAAATCTAGAGTAATGATACATATGAATGTATAAAACAAATAAAAACTCCCCCAAACAGAAGCAAACAAACTCTTTCGAAGACTTGTGAGACTGATGGTGGTTATGTTTGGGAGGTGGGAGGTGCAGTGTGGAACTAGACACTGTATTCTTACAACCTTGTAACCCACTATTAATCACAAATAAAGAATAAAAAAAAGTGGGCCAGTTAAGTGCACAGAGCACTAAGCACAAGGACCCCACACAAGGATCGGTGTTCGATCCCCAGCTCTCCACCTGCAGGGGACCTGCTTCACAAGTTGTGAAGCAAGTCTGCAGGTATCTATTTTTCTTCCTCTCTATCGCCCTCTCCCCTCTCAATTTCTCTTTCCTATCCAATAAAATGTCTGCCAGGAGCAGTGGACTCAGTGCTGGCACCAAGCCCCAGCAATAACCCTGTAGGCAAAAAAAAAAAAAGAAAAAAATAATAATAATGTAGAGGAGGAGGGCCATGCAGGGCTGCTGTCCATGTGGCAGGCATTCTTTACGGAGTGAGCCATTACTTCTCCCACAACCTTGAAAGAAAGACTGGTGTTCTGGCCAAGACTGTCTTTCTTTTCCTTCAGGGCACACAGTTGAATCATAAAGGAGAGCCCAGTTTCCTTGCAGTTGAGAGAAACAATGTGCTGAACACTGGTCATTGAGTCTGTACAAAAGAGACACAGGCCACTTCCAGGGGTAGCTTCTAAAAAACTCACGTGTGGTCTATTGACTTTCTTTTCTCTAGTATCTGCAGCTGGACTTTGACACCAAGGCAACTTTGGGAGCTACATATGGAAAATCATAAAATGGCAGATGGTTCTTTTTTTTAATTGGTTAGGTACAGAGAGAATTTGAGAGGGAAATGGGAGAGGGAGAGAGATAGAAAGACACCTACAGCTCTACTTCACCACTAATGAAGCCTTTGCCTTGCAGGTGGGAACCAAGGACTCAAATCCAGGGCCTTGCACACTGTAGTGTGTGTGTTTACCCAGGTGTGCCACTCACTGCCTGGCCCCGCAGATGATTGTGTAGCCTGGGTCTGTGAGTTGCTCCATGGAGCAAGTCCTTCCAGTTGGGTCCCAGAGTCACTGTGTGGAGAAGTCTCATAGCCTGGGTCTCTACAGTTCACTGTGTGGAGTAGAGTCCCTCCTGTGTGTGGAAGACAAGAGATGGTTACAAATCCTGAGAACCTCCCTACTGAAAGGAGGGCCTACATCTCCATTAAATCTGGGTGGACTTCTTACTATTTCAACCAGTGGAATGTTATGGAAATGACATCATGTTCATTCCTAAGAGTTTTTGCTCCATTGGGTAAGGTAGGCCTATGTAGATCTGCCTGATCCGCAAAGACCCTTGGGCCAACCTAAGCAGCATCACTGTCAGGGACACATCTCTCTTTCCCCTCATGGTGTTGGTCTGAGTCACATACCCTCTCCCAGAGCTTGTCTGGCCGCCACATTCTCACTGTCCCCCTTGCAGGGACGAGCAGTTTTTGGTCATCTACAAATTTCACATTTTGCCTGGCTGCTGCTCCCCATCACAAGCTATGTGGCCTGGGAGCAGATAAAATGTTGCCCAACAATCCTCCTGTACAGAGGAGGATCGATAAAAACTTCCTACATAGCCAGCAGACTTGTCAGAGGAAGCGTCAAGAAAATCAGCCTCCAGAGGGAGAGGCAGGCCTTAAAAATGAAAGAATTTTTAGCTGGAAACTTTAGTAGAAGATCAGCCCTGTCATCTACCATGGCTGAGGTTCCTCTAGAGAGAGGGGAAGAAGTCCCGGGAAGGCTTGAAGAGCAATCAAGTGGCCTACTGGGGGTGGCACCACCTCCCAGAGCTTCTGAAAGTGTGAAAAGTGCAGTGACTAAGGGATTCACAATTCTCAACCTTCAGCTTTTCACAGCGGCAAAGCCAGCCAGACTGCTTTGAACAGCTGTGTTTTCCCCCTTTCATCTGAGTTGATCTGAAATGTCGGGGTCCTTCTCTCATCCCCACACCCAGACTCTCCATGTGTCAAGTCCTCTGCAGGTGTATGAAAGCTGTGGGGTCCTTGGGAGAAGACAGGGACTTTAGAATTTCAGTTCTTTGGCCTCTGGTTGGAGGTAACAGATGTGTCAGGTGTACAGGTAGGGCACAGTGATGGCAGCCCCCTTAACGGCTTCCTGAACCTGTCCACAGATGCTCGTGATTGCACCTGTCCTTCCAGGCTCATTGCAAAGGCCCCATACCTCCAGAAAGCCCTCCTTGCTACTCAGAACACTCTTGAATCTCCTGCAACCACAAGCCAGAGCAAAATGTTCTCTCAGGTGGTGTCAGGGAGTTGAATTGAGGACCTCAGAGCCTCAGAAATGAAAGTCTTTTGTGTAACCACTGTGCTCTTTTCCTGCCCCCTCCTCCTATACTTTTAGCATGTAACCAGGGGCATGTCCCTACTTTGTGTCCAGCCTCAGTTTCCCATCAGTGAAGAGTTCCTATGAAGGCACAGGGAAGTAACACATGATCGACACTTGATAAACCCTCACCAATCTTCCTCAACTGCTCAAGAGAGGAGGAGCTAGGGTCCAAGTGGAGAGGGAGACAAGGGCCACCAGAAACAGACCTCTCTCTCTGTATTAGACCTGCAAAGCTAACATGAGCACATCACCTGCCTGTGCCACCAATATTTAAGATCACATATGCTCAGGTGGGGGTGGATAGCATAATGGCTATGCAAAGAGACTCTTATACCTGAGGCTTCGAAGTCCCAGGTTCAATCCCCTGCACCACCATAAATCGGAGCTGCTCAGTGCTGTTAAAAAAAAGGGGGGTTGGGGAGCCGGACAGTAGTGCAGTGGGTTAAGTGCAAGTGGCACAAAGCACAAGGACCGGCTTAAGGATCCTGGTTCAAGCCCCCCGGATCCCCACCTGCAGAGGAGTCGCTTCACAGGCGGTGAAGCAGGTCTGCAGGTGTCTATCTTTCTCTCCCCCTCTCTGTCTTTCTCTCCTCTCTCCATTTCTCTTTGTCCTATCCAACAACAACGACAACAATAATAACTACAACAAAAAAGCAACAAGGGCAACAAAAGGGAATAAATATTTTTTTAAAAAAAGGCTATCAGCAGTTTTGGCTTTGAGATTAATGTGAACTGAAGGAGGTAAGCAGAAAGGGGTCTGGTGCCCAGCCTGGCCCATATGATCAACAGGACTGCCAAAGGTGTTGGTTTGGTATCACTGTCTCACATATGGCCGCTTGATTGATGAGCCAACCTAGTGAAGACTGTAGCTGACACCTGTCAATACCTGACTGCAGACGACTTGAGGAAGAATAGATGAGCTCCTGAGCCTCAAGTCAAAATGAAATGTAATTGGCAATAACGTGTAGGTGCTCAGGACCTATGTGACATGAGGCAGGGGTGGAAGGCAGCTCCCAACACTCATTCCTCAGTGAGGGGCAGCTGCCAGGTCTCTGCTCTCATGACCCCTCACTGTGGCCAGCCTCACTCAGACTTCACTGTTTGCCTCTTTCCTCTTTGCCTAGCTCCTTGTTTATTCATTTTTTAACCTTTAGGTCTTCCCTCCCTTTGTGAGGCTGTCCCTCACTCCCAGGTTAAGGTTACCTTCCATCTGGTCCATAGAGCTCTTACCTCTACTTCAGTTTAGCCTTTTTCAGGAAGAATTTGGTGTGTGCATGTGTACGTATGTACACACACACACACACACACACACACACACACACACACGCACACACACACACACACACGCAAGTGTGCACACACAATTCTAGGGCCTAGAGCATATTGGGATGACACTCTTGTTCAGTTTTTAGAGAGAAGACAGAGACAGAGATAAGACTGCTCCACTATACATGGGTCTGGGGCTGAGATCCAGGGCTTTGCACATAGTAAGGTGCAAGCCCTGTCAGGTAAGCCATCTCCCAACTCCTTCCAGCGAGTAATGACAAGCAGATGCATCTTTTTCTCATTCTCTTAACCTCAAGCTTCTCTCCCCCAGGTCCCCAGGCTGAGCTGGGTACATGATCCAACCTGCCTGCTAAGGTAGGGGTAGTTAGGGAAAGCAAAAGATCTGAGGTCCTACTAGGACTCAAAGGCTGTGTCTCCAGAGCAGACAAGACTTGAGTCCTAGGCAGCCTGCATGCCAACTCTATCTGTTTGTTGAGCTCAACACACCCCCAGCACAGGGTCAAAGTTGGCCAGGTTCTATGGGACAACCTTCTCCCAAGGCACAGTCTCTTCTCATCTCCAGAACAACTCACACCCATAATAAGTAGTGGCTTATCTGGACTGGCAGGAAACAAGCCTGCGCATATAGTGCCTAGGTTGGAACAGTAACTGGTTGTCCCTGGGGGTTTCATTTCAGGCTCATTTACTGTGGGTTTTGGCTTCGTGTGATGTTCAGCATCCCCTTGTGTTCCAGCAAGCCCAATCCTTGCTCCAGAGAGGGTCTGGGTGACTGTGTCCTTCCCTCCTTCATAAGGTCTGGCATCAAGAAACAAGACAAAGACCCATATGACATTGTGCTCTGGAAATCATTCAGCAGGAGGAGCACTAGGTCAAGATCTTCATGGTAGAAGGAAGACTTGCTACAGGAAGGGAGATTAGCTGGCCTGGACTGATCTTCAGAAAAGCAAAAGAGAACTCCCACCTTCTGCTCCTCATAAAGAATTTTGGTCCATGAGGCCAGGCTGTGGTGCACTGGGTTAAATGCACATAGTATGAAGCGCAAGGACCCACACAAGGATCCCGATTCCAGCCCCCACTCCCCATCTGCAGAAGGGTCGCTTCACAAGTGGTGAAGCAGGTCTGCAGGTATCTATCTTTCTCTCTCCCTCTCTATCTTCCCCATCTCTCTCAATTTCTCTCTGTCCTATCCGATAAAATGGTAAAAATGGCCACAGAAGTAGTAGATTTGTAGGGCAGGCACCAAGTCCCAGCAATAACCCTGGAGGCAAAAAAAAAAAAAAAAAAAAAAAAGAAAGAAAGAAAGAAAGGAAAAAAGAAAAATTTGGTCCATACTCCTAGAGGGGGAGAAATGTCAGGGGAAGATGACCAGAGGACTCTGAACTCCAGTTCCATCAGGACTTGGAGAGAGAAGAGGAAAAAAGAAAGGACATTTTGGAAGTAGTAACAGGTGCAGGAAAGGAAGAGAAGGCAGAACCATAGGAAAAATGGGCAAATATGTGTAGATAGTTATAGAAATAATAGTCAATCCATACCTGTGATCTTGGGAGAACTAGTACAGTTTCCAATGGAGGGAATGGGGATGCAGAGCTCAGGTGGTGGGAATGGTGCAGAATTATACCTGTTATCTCATAGTTTTGTAAACCAATTTTAAGTCTCTAATAAAGAAATAAATATTTCTTCAACTCTGGTGGTTCTCTTTGGGAGGTGGAAGGGTGGGGATACAGAGCTTTGGTAGTGGGTGTAGTGTGGAACTGTACATTGTAATCTTACAATCTTATAACATACTATTAATAACAAATAAAAAGGTACTGAAAAATAAAGATTTCTCCATGGAGGGAGTCAGGTGATCAGAGTGAGCACAGCATCTGTTCCTTAAAATTAAGGAGGGCTGGTCACCTCTATTCCATCAGGAGATGGTGCAGCAGTATCTGCACTTGGGCCCTGAAGACAGGAAGGTCAAAGGAGCATCAAAGTTGTGTGATCTTCGGCAAGTGACTTAAACTCTCTGAGCCCATTGTCTTATCTGCAAAGGTACCAGGGCACTGTTTTGAAGGACCAGTACGATCATGTTGATCACAGACTTGGGAGAGACTTGAGAAGTGCTGCTACACCCTCTTCTGGAAGGATCTTCTGTTTGGAGGCAATAGTTGGCAGAAGGACTTGGACTGCAGATGCTTGCTTCACTCAGGACACACATTTCAGGAACAGTGGGCACCCAGCTACTGAAGTGGGACCAGAAATATTGTGCTATTGGGGACCAATGAAGGCTGCTTGGGCAAAGAGGCCTCATCCCCAGGTCCCCACTGGGTTGGCTAAGGTCTCACAGGGCCTCTCTCTTCAACTCACTCAGGTGCTGATCCCTAATAACATCTTGCAGCCCATATCAGCACCTGCTTCCTGAGAACCCAAGCTCCCCATGAGTGTGTCCTATTACATCGTTATCATCACCAGTAAGCTTACCTGACTTATCTCCTTCAGTGAAACAATTGAGAACTTGTCTGGAGATACTAGTGGGGAAGCGCAGCAACGTGTGTGTCTTTGACTAATGAAAGCCACTCTCTTCCACTGAGCACTCAGCTTCAGGAGGGAAGCACATGGACAAGTGAGGGAGGAGGAAGACACCCACCTAGTCACTCTTGTTGATTGTAGTCAGATTGCCCTTATATCCAGTAACTGACTTAAAAAAAAAAAAAAGTTCTGTCTGTTGGACTGGGAGTTGCACAGTGAGTAGAACACTAGATTTGCAAGGTCCTTGGCTCCACATATGTCAGAATGAGGCTCTAATTTGCTTTGTCATTTATAGATAAGTACACAAATAGGTATTTTAAAAAAAATGTCTTGTAGGAGTTGGGCAGTAGCACAGTGGGTTCAGCGCACGTGGCACAAAGCACAACAACAGGCTTAAGGATCCCGGTTCGAGCCCCCGGCTCCCCACCTGCAGGGAAGTCACTTCACAGGCGGTGAAGCAGGTCTGCAGGTGTCTATCTTTCTCTCCCCCCTCTGTTTTCCCCTCCTCTCTCCATTTCTCTCTGTCCTATCCAACAACAACATCAGTAATAACTACAACAATAAAACAATAAGGGCAACAAAAAGGAATAAATAAATAAATAAAAAGACTTAACTTTTATTTTTTAAAAAATGTCTTGCTTGGAGAATGGGATTTGGGGGAACTGCTCTTAAATGGTTGAAACTCTGATAGCCCAGAAGCTAGCAAAAACAGTTATATATAACATATTCTGAGGGCAAAAGAAAAGCAAAATGAAGAAAGCAATGGTTTAAATGTGAGGTGACGTCACTGGTTCCATGTGTGGCTTTTGCAGATTTGACCTGGGGCACTGAAGACGTCTACAGAGCCAAGTTCGTCCTGAGCTCAAATGCCAGCTTCTTGACGATGTTGCTGCCCATCTAAGTTCATGGTGGCAGGGTGACAAATGCCTCATACTCCCCAGTATGTACAACTGCATGAATCAGGGCTTGGGGGAGCTGAAACTTGGACTAGAATATCTTGGTATTTAGTTATGGTGAGAAAGGACATGGATGGGGAATCAAATAACTTTGCCGCAAAATGCCTAGTGAAAGCTATTTTAGGTGGAGATGATGTTTTTTGTTTGTTTTTATAATCACTGGGGCTTCACCTCTCCAGACCAACTTTCTCAGATATAAAGAGAGAGACAGAGATAGAGATAGAGAGACAGAGAGAGAGAGGGGAAAAACACTGAAGAAACTTCCCCTATTACAGTGGGGGTCTGGGCCACACATACAGCAAAGCCAGCCCCTCCCAGGTGACCTATCTGGCCTGTTGATGTGTTTTAAGCAAATTCTGCTCAGAGATACAAACATCATTGAAACTGGAGTGGAGGCTCTTTTTTGATGCTGGTCAGAGAACCATTCTTGGTGCCAGGGAATACCTGGGGGAGAACGAGCTCGACAGAAGGCTTTACAGGGGCTCATCAATGTGGGTGTGGGGAGATGGCGCAGGGGAGAATGTAGGAAGTTAACTGATCTTGGACAAATCAACAATTGCTGTTGTTGATTTGTCCAGAACATGCCAGGCGCTACCAGTGAAGAAAGGCAAATACATAACCCTATCCCCTGTCCTCTCTTTTTATTTTACTTTATGTTATTTTTATTGCCACCAGGGTTATCGCTGGGGCTTGATGACTACACTATAAATCTACTGCTCCTGGCAGCCATTTTTCTTTTCTTTTTTTTTTTTTAATTATCTTTATTTATTGGATAGAGACAGCCAGAAATTGAGAGGGGAGGGGAGGGGAGAATGAGAGGGAGACAGAGAGACATCTGCAGCCCTGCCTTACCACTCCTGAAGCTTTCCTTCTGCTGGTGGGGACCAGAGGCTTGAACCCAGGTCCTTGTGCACTGTAACATGTGTGCTCAACCAGGTGCACCACCACCCGCCCCTCTTTTTTCTTTTTACTTTATTTTTTAATTTTACTTTTATTTTACTTTATTTTTATTTGGCAGGATAGAGAGAAACTGAGAGAGGAGGGGGAGGGAGAGAGGGAGAGAGAAAGGCAGACATATGCTAAACAGCTCATGAAGCAGAGCTCCTGCAGGTAGGGAGTGGGGGCTGGAATCCAGGTCCTTGCACACGGTGATGTGTGTGCTTAACCAAGTGCACCACAGTCTTGGTTCATCCTGCCCTCAACTACCTTTACTTCCTTTTATTTCCCACCAACATTATCACTGGTGCTTGGTGCCTGGGTGGTTCCACTGTTTTTGGTAGCCATGTTTCCCTTTGTACTCCATTCTGATAAGTGAGAGACAGAGGGGAAGAGAGGGAGAGAGAGGGAGAGAGGAGAAGGGGCCAGCCAGTGGCGCACTTGGTTAAACAACACAGTACTATGCAAAAGGACCTATACAGGGACTCTGGTTCAAGCCCCGGCTTCCCACCAGCAGGGGGTCCACTTCATGAGTGGTGAAGCAGGTCTGCAGGTGTCTATCTTTCTCTTTACTTCTCCCCCACCCCCCTCAATTTCTCTTTGTCCTACTGAATAAAATAGAAGGGAGAAAAAGGGGAAAATGTCTACCAGGAGCAGTGGATTCATAGTAGTGGCACTGAGTCCCCTGCAATAGCCATGGAGAAAAAAAAAAAAAAAAGGTAGAGAGGAGAAACATCTGCAGCATTGCTCCAGTGCTTTCAAAGCTTTCCCCCTGTAGGTGGGCCACCTTTGCTTCCTTAGCATGAACTATAGAGAGGGAAGGGTGCATTTTTGCTGTATCTTCCATGGGGCACAGAGCCACTGAATTAGACCAAGATCTATTTTTTTTTAATATTTATTTATCATTCCCTTTTTGTTGCCCTTGTTGTTTTATTGTTGTAGTTATTATTGTTGTCTGTCTTCGCTGTTGGATAGGACAGAGAGAAATGGAGAGAGGAGGGGAAGACAGAAAGGGGGAGAGAAAGATAGACACCTACAGACCTGCTTCACCGCCTGTGAAGTGACTCCCCTGCAGGTGGGGAGCTGGGGGCTTGAACCAGGATCCTTAACATCAGTCCTTATGCTTTGTGCCACGTGCCCAAGATCTATTTAAAAAAAAATTTTTTTTTTGCCTTCAGTTATTACTGGGGCTCGGTGCTGGCATTATAAATCCACTGCTCCTGGAGGCCATTTTTTCCATTTTTATTGAATAGGTCAGGGAAATCGAGAGACTAGGGGAAGTTAGAGTGGGGGAGAGAAAAGTAGACACCTGCAGATTTGCTTCACTACTTGTGAAGTGACCCCCTGCAGGTGGGGAGCCAGAGGCTCAAACTGCTCCTTGCATTTCGTACTACGTGCACTTAACCTGGTGCATTACTGCCTGGCCCCGAGATCTATCCTTTTGACGGCAGTGGCATCTCCACCCCAACTCTAGGCAGAGATGCTGGGCCCTTTGGACCCTTCTGGGGACTTGAGGAGCATCTGACTGGGCTCTTCTCCATGTAGTATGACTACATAATTCCAAGCAGGTTTCGGAACAAACTCCTTGTCTGAGTGTCCAAATCCCTAACACCTTCCAAAGAGCTCCCTCTCCTGCTCTCATAGGCTAAAGGAAAGAAGGTGGATTCACTTCACAGAGTGGCCACTGAGGGCAGAGCAAAGATGCAGTCAGTGCCCCACTGCTCATTAGAACAACCCCACACAGGATGGGTTGAATGAGGAGCTGTGCAACTTGGTGGTGTGGCCTCTTCTTTTTGGTCTGTGGGGACCCAAGATAATGCTGCAAGGCACCACACATGGGGGGCAGGTGCTCTGAGAGTGGAAACAATCCTTTCTCAGTATGCTGGAGGATGGGCTTGGGCACTTGGGGGAAAGAAGTATGAGGCTGAGAGCTCACCAGAATGTCAAGAGGAGTAGACAGACTGGGAGGAAGATGGTGTAAGGGCTCAGAAGGAGGAGAGCAAGTGCCTGAGAGGAGCAGATAGAAGGACCAGTAAATGATGGAAGAGATGGAAGCTGAGCCTGGGAAGAAGTCAGCACAATGCTCTAGGATTGATGCAGATCCCCAGAGACGCTCAAGGGAGAACAACATAACTTGTAGCACAAGTGTGGTTGGGAGATGGATGACATACTTTGCAGTAGGAGCTTGGAAAAGTGGTGAAAAGAATGGGGTATGGAGAGGGAACTAGTCAGGGATCTAGCTGGGTACACTTGACTAGGGTGGGGGAATCTTGGGGCCACCATTGCTCCCAAGTACCCTGCCCCTGTGATCAGCTGCATGCTCTTGAAATGTTCCTTTCAACAGGGATGAGAGAGAATATATATATATATAATGTGTATATATATATATATATATATATATATACACACACACACACACACACATACACACACACACATACAGACATGCGCGCGCACACACACACACACACACACACACACACACACACACACACACACACACACACATATATATTGCCTCCAGGGTTATTGCTGGGGCTCAGTGCCTGCACTATGAAGCCACTGCTCCTGGAGGCCATTTTTTTCCCTTTTGTTGCCCTGGTTGTTTATCGTTGTTGTTGCTATTGCTGGATAGGACAGAGAGAAATTGAGAGAGGAGGGGAAGACAGAGACGGGGAAATAAATACAGACACCTGCAGACATGCTTCACCATTTGTGAAGTGATGCCCAGCGCTGGGGGCTAGAACCGGGATCCTTACGCCGGTCCTTGCACTGTGCCCTGTGCACTTAACCTGCCGCACTACCAATTGGGGCCCAAGAGGGGCTATTTTTTTGTCCCTTAGTCTGCAACTCTCTCCCAGTCTATAAGTACCTTTCTCCACTCTTCAGGGATCAACCCTGTGCCCCCACCTTTTTTTTTTTTGCTCTTCAGAAATCATGGGGCAACTAGTTCCTAGGACTGAAGAAACCCCCAAGAGGGCATGTGAATGATTTCCCTCAACTTTCTATGTTGAAAAATTCTATCTTATGGGAAAATTTGAAGAAGAGGCCAACAGATCTCATGTCTCATTAACTCATCTAGATTTTCTGACCATCAACAGTCTGCAACATGTGAGCGTATGTTCTCTCAATATGTTTTCTAAACCCCTTGAAGGTAAGTTGAAGACATTATAACATTCTATCCCCAAAATACTCCTGTTTCTTAAGAAGAAGGGTATGTTCCATCCCAATAATTCCATCACTGGGCTCAAGAAAGCATGCTGACACCATGCTCTAATATGAAATTGTATTCTACTTGCTCAGTGTCAGGCCATCCTGCCCAGTAGCTCTGACTATTGGTGAGTCCATTCTTTCTTTCCACAGACAAGCACTGAGCACTTACTTTCTGCCATGTCCTATTTTAGGTGCAGAGGACAGAGTGAGCAACACAACCTTGCCTGCAGCTCAGCTGCTCATAGGGGAGACAAAGTGAGCAATGGAAGAAGTCATGTAAATTCAGGTAGTGATATGAGCAGAGTAGTACTTAAGCTGACTGACTGAATTGGAGGAGATATCTCAGCTGGGTCTTGGATGGCAAGTGGGAGAAACTGGTCATGCTTTTTTGGTGGGACTCCCAGATCATTCATTCATTCATTGATTCACTCACTCACTCACTCACTCAGTAGCTTGTTGTTTAGGGGTGAAGGCACCTGGTTCCATTCCAACAGTGGAGTCTGATTCCCCTTCCTTTGAATGTGAGTGGGATGCAGTGACTCATTTCTAGTGGAGAGAAACAGTGTGGAAAGAGCTGGTAGGAGATGGAGCAGAGCCTGTCGGCTTCCTGACTGCTCTCTCCCAGGTCCTTCGGAGAGGGAGATGTAGTGCCTGGCCCTCCAGGGTTTCTTGAAGACAATCAAGAAACCCTGGAGAGCCAGAACTAGTTCACCTGGTAGAGGGCACATGTGCCATATCTCACATATTTGAGGCCCTAACCTCAAACCCTGCCACCACATGGGAGCACTATGGACAGCATGGGGCAGCTTTATGGATTGTGCAGCAATGCTGTGGTGTCTTTCTCCTCACTCTCTAAATAAAATTAAGAAAAAAAACAAAACTGCACTTGGAAGGCTGTTAGGTGGTATGGTCTGTAAGTGAGGCTTGAGCTCATTCCCTAGTAGTGCATTAAAAAAAAGACGAAAAAGAAGGAAGAGGAGAGAGAGGAGAAGGAGAAGGAAGGGGAGAAGAAAGAAGAGGAGGAGCAGAAGAAGGAAGAGGAAGAAGAGAAGGAAGTGAAGGAGGGGAGGGAAGTGGAGCAGGAAAAGGGAAAGAAAGGAGAGGAAGTGGAGGAGGAGAAAGAAGAGGAGGAGAGGAGAGGAGGAGAAGAAAGTGCAGGAGGAGAAAGAAGGGGAGGGGAAGGAAGTGGTGGAGAAGGAAGAGAAGGAGGAGAAGGAGAAGGAAGAGAAGAAAGAGGAAGAGGAGCAGCAGCAGCAACCCTGGGTGAGAAACAAGATCAGTCAGCAGGGGCACATAAATGGGATTGAAAGTGTGTCCCCAGGCCCCAGCCAAGCCTTTCAGGTGACCATATTTACTATTTTGATTGTAACCTTGAAAGGAATTCTGAGGGGCCAGGCAGTGGCGCACCTGGTTAAGCACACATTTTACAGTGCACAAGGACCTGGGTTCAAGCCCCTGGTCCTCACATACAGGGGGAAAGTCATGAGTGGTAAAGCGGGGTTGCAAGCGTGTTTTTGCCTCTTTCCCTCTCTACCTCCTCCCCTCTCAATTTCTCAATCCAACAATAAATAAAAGATTAAAAAAGAAGTAAAAAGGGGAAAAAATTTAAAAAATTACGAGGCAAAAGCACACAGAATCTTCGACTTGTTGACTATAGAAACCATGAAGTATTGAATATTTGTTGCTTTAAGTCACTAAGTTTCAGGACAAGTTGATATGCAGTAATAGATCAGCAATAAAGTTTGGTCATGTTCTCAGAAGAGGGACTATTTAATGGCTTGCTAAAGCCAGAAAGCTTTCAAGTATTTCTTTTAGCTGATACTGGCATCTAAGTTGAGGACCAAGTTTCTTCTAAGTTCGTCTCCTGATTATCCAAACACGCACAACACAGGGGAGGTAAGCAGTGGAAGAAAGGGGATAAATCCTCTTTGAGCTGTAACAGGTAAGAAGGAAACATGATACAAGGAAGAGAAGGGAAGTGAGGGCCAGGAGTTAGAAAATTAAAGTTGTTTGCTGTGACTTGATGGCTTAATCAGCCAATCAATACTGCTCACAGGGCACAGGAGTTGCAGGAGTGGTGAGCTGAGATGAAAGATGTATGAGGGGCTGGGGCAGCCTGAGAGGAGAAAAT
Organism: Erinaceus europaeus; assembly: GCF_950295315.1. NCBI lineage: Eukaryota > Metazoa > Chordata > Mammalia > Eulipotyphla > Erinaceidae > Erinaceus > Erinaceus europaeus. Next base: position 104,299,572 of record NC_080171.1, read on the forward strand.
GAAAAAGCCAGCCTGTCCTATTTGTCCAACACTGGCCGAGAAATTAAATTAGTAAGGAGGAGATGGGAGACTCGGCGCTGACTACAACTCGGAACACATGTGCGTAGCCCCCTTTCTCATCCCAAGGTGAAAATATGCTAATTAGATGGATTTTCTTGACTAAAGATGGATTCAATAACCTTTCGCAGTATTAAACAACAGCAGCAACGGAAATCGTGGGGGTCTCTATAAGAGGCTAGTGGAATCAGGGTGTTAATGATCTGGGGGAAGGCAGCCAGCATGACAAGTAGGAGGCGTGTGTGCCACTCTGGCTGGGGTCTTAGGTGTAGCAGAGAGGAACACCACACTCAGACATAAAAGCTGGTAGTTAATTAGAACTTCTAATTAGTTCCTCTGTAAGGTGAGAGAAAGGAGGGGGAGAAAAAGCTCAGATGGAGATGGAGGAGTGCTTCAGAAAGTCAACTTTCACAGGCTCTCCCTGTATCAATTAGGATCAACTTCAGCTGCCAGGGACAGAACCCAGAAAAATAGGGCTTAAGCAAGTTAGTCCAGTTTTCTCTCACATAAGAGATACTCTGAGGTAGATCTCAAAGTTGTCAGTGAGCCAGGCACCTTCTGTTTTGCTGCTCTACCATCCTCAGCACGCGACTTCTACCTCATGGCCCAGGAAAGTTGCTTGAGTGCCAGTCATGTCCACACTTTGGTCACAAGAAGGAAGAGGTAGGAAAGACCTCCCCTCTTTCACCAGTCTCTTTAGAATACCTCCTACTCCACCAGGTTCCAGATGCTACCATGATGCCAACCAGACTTTCCTGGACAGACAACCCCACCAATGTGTCCTGGAGCCCCACTTCCCCAGAGCCCTGCCCCACTAGGGAAAGAGAGAGACAGGCTGGGAGTGTGGATCGAACTGCCAAGGTCCATGTTCAGAGGGGAAGCAATTACAGAAGCCAGACCTTCCACCTTCTGTATCCCACAATGACCTTGGGTCCATACTCCCAGAGAGTTAAAGAACAGGAAAGCTATCAGGGGAGGGGATGGGATATGGAGTTCTGATGGTGGGAATTGTGTGGAGTTGTACCCCTCTTATCCTATGATTTTGTCAATGTTTCCTTTTTATAAATAAAAAAATTAAAAAAAAAAAAGGAATACCTCCTATTGGCTGTGCACAAGCTAAGTAAATACTCTTTGGCTGCTCCCAATTGCAAAAGCGATGGAATTGGCTATTCTGAGTTATCTCGTTCTGAGTTATCTTGCGTTTTTGTTAGGAAGACTGAGTGTGTTTAATAATAAATAAATAAAACAAACACAAAAACAAATATAGTGGCCTGAGTTTGGAAATACAACAATTCTTATTTCTAGATAGTCAGAAAGGGAAAAAAAATGAAGTAAAAATGGTTTCTATGAGCAACTAACTACATGCCATCAAACAACAGAACCTGGAAAAGATGGAGAACTTCTTAGAAGGATACAACTCACTGAGACTGGACAAAGAGGAGCTGAAAAGCATAAACAGTTACAGCAAAGAAACTGAAACAATAATCGAAAACCTCCCCAACAACAAAAGTCAAGGCCTAGATGGTCTTACAGACGAATTCTATAAAAACTGGAAGAAAGAGCTGCTACCTACACTCTTCAAGTTCTTCCAAAATACTGAGGGCACAAAAGTATTCCCTGCTGCCTCCTATGAAGCCAGCCAACATCACCCTGACACCAAATGTGAACAGAGATACTATGAAGGAAGAAAACTACATATTGATATTTCTGATAAATATGGGTAGTAAAATATTGAATAACATTCAATCAAACAGATACAGCAGTACATTAAGAAGATTGTAGAATTTGTCTCAGACATACAAGGTTGGTTCAATATATGTAAATCAATAAATGTGATCTACTGCATCAAAAAAAAAGCAAAACCCAAAATAACATGATTATTCTAAAGATGCATAAAACCTTTGGACAAGATTCAACAGGTCTTCATGGTCAAAACATTAAAAAGAATTGGAGGGGGGCTGTCAGAATAGTTCACTCAAACAGCTGCTTTGCCATGTGTGAGACCCAACTGCAGCCCGACTCCCACTGCACTGAAGGAAGCTTCAGTTCTGTGTTCTTCCTCTCTCTCTCTCTCTGTGTGTCTCTCTCTCTCTCTCTCCATTTTTTGCTCTATCTAAAAATAAATAAAGAACCAAAATGAGAATATGTGGAAAATCCTCAAACTAGGCAAGTATGCATACAGCAAATCTACAGCCAACATCCTACTCAGTGGTGAGACACTGAAAGCATTCTCTTTTTGGTCAAGTACAAGGAAGAAGGACTGTCCATTATCAACATTACTATTTAGTGTAGTCTTAGCCACAGCAATCAGGCAAGAGAAAGGAATTAAGGGGATACAATAAAACCTCCCCAACAACAAAAGTTCAGACCCAGATGGTCTTACAGACGAATTCTATAAAAACTGGAAGAGCTGCTACCTACACTCTTCAAGCTCTTCCAAAATATTCAGGATACACAATTATTTCCTGCTGCCTCCTATGAAGGCCACATCACCCTGACACTAAATGTGAACACAGACACTATGTAAGAAGAAAACTACATATTGATTATTCTCTTTAGAAGAGAAGTGAAACTGTCACAATTTTCAGATTATATGATAGGATACACAGAAAATCCAAAGGAATCCAGTAGAAAACTCCTGAAAATTAAGCAATATAATAAAGTGGCAGGCTACAAAATTAATATAAAAAATCAATGGCATTTCTCTGAATAACCAGTAAGCTAAAAGAGGAGGAAATCAATTCCTTTTACTATAGCAGAAAAAAAAAATCAAATATCTAGGAAAAATCTTAAAAAGGAGGTGGAAGACCTGTAGACTGAAAAACTTTGAGTCACTTTTATAGGAACTAGAAAGAGATACAAAGAAGTGAAAAGAAGGTAGCCCTAGGTTTAATCCCTGGTATAAGCTGAGCAGAGCTCTGGTAAAATCAACCAGTCAGGCAAACAAAGAAATGGAGAGACATGCCATGCTCATGAACTGGAAAAACTAACATTGTCAAAATGACCATCCTATTCAGTCATATAGATGGAATCCGATTCCCCTCAAAGTCTCACCGAGTTTCATTAAGAACAAAAGCTATAGAAGTTTACTTGGAACCAGAAAATACCTAGTAAAGTAAAACTTGAAAGATGTTGCACCAAAGCAAAGGACCCTGGGGAAAAAAAAAAAAATCATTTAGTTGGGGAGTTAATGGTTTACAGATCAGTCACTGGCACATGACTACAATTTCTCATTTCCATGTGACAGCTGCCTTCAGAACACTCTCATTCCCAGCACAGGTCCTTTCCCATCACCGTGCACCAGGACCCCAGTGACCCTTCACTTCTTCCCCTTTGCTTTGGTGCAACACCTTCCAAGTTTTACTTGTGTATTTTATCACCTTTGACATTTTCCTCTTACAGTGCTCAAGGCACAGTCAGGGAGGCACATCCCAGTCTAGGGATGGTCTGGCCTGTGGTCCCTTCTAGGAGGGATGGAGACATCTATGTGTCAGGCCCTTAGGCATGTAGTGACTTGGCTTCTCTTTCTGGTATAGTCTCTCTGGGCTGTTAAGCCCCCCTAAGTTTTTGAAAAAGTTTAGAACTGCCTGTCTGCTTCTTAATTAGATTCCTACTCTTTTATGCTGGGAAAGTTCTCTTGAACTTTGCTGGTTTGCAAACGAATGGAAAGAAACAGGAAGGAGAGCAAATTAACTGTGGCCTTTTGGCGATCATTAATTTGACCAACTACCCTTTGGAAATGAAAGGCCAGCGCCTATTAGCTTTAGGGGCATCGAGTGCAAAGTCAAATATCAAAAGGCCACAGGAACAAAGGGAGCCCATTCTAATCAAGGCCAGAGATGGGATGCATTCATAGAAATGCAGATGGGATCAGGGAAATGGGACAGAGGGGGTGATTCTGATGTTCTCTTTCTTCAAGTACACTTACGCTTTCTAAATGGTGTATGAAATATCTTGTGGTAAAGAGGTGGTCCTGGTGCCTGTCTGTAGCAGGGAGGTCTTCCCAGGGGGTGCACATGGACCTTCTGGGTTCCTTCCTCTGAGAGGATTTTTTGAAGATTCTTCAGAATTAGCAAAAAGAGAAAGGAGCATGGGGAGGGGGATGGGTACACAAAGACCTCACAGATGAGGAACAGGCCCTGCCCGGACACTGAATCATCTTGACTCATCCATGCTTAAACCTGCCGCAAATGTCACTGACAAGGTCATCTTTACTGGCCTCCTCTACTTGACATGTCAACTCTCTGTCTCCCATATCAGACATATATACACAGTACACATATAAGTAGTATCTGGTAGCTCAGATCTACAGGGAGGCAGAGGTTACACAGGCTTCTGAATATGAACACTTGTGTGTGAGGGGCTAGGTCAGTGTTCACAGAAGACACCTTCCCTGCCCTCAAAGAGCTCACATGCTCATGGTTCAGTCAAGAATTAACGGTCAGTGATTGGGGAGGTTGATCAGCTGGTGGAGTCCATACTTTATTATGTGAGGCCCCAGGTTTGATTCCCAGTACTGAATATAACTGAGCCATACCCTGGTGGTTTGTTCTCATTAAATAAACTGGCTAATTAATTGCTCTTCAAGATAGAAAAAACTGATTTAATTTCCAGATTTTTGTTTAAGAACTAAGTTCTAATGAGATGGGTGCTCTGCAGAGCGGAGGAAGGCCATGGGCATCTTTCATAGTAAGTGGGTAAGAAGGTCTGATGGAGGAGGTTCCTCTTCCTGCAGAAGGAAGAAGGCAGGCAGGAAGGAGGGGCAGTTCTGAAGGAAGAGAGCAGCAATCCAGAGACAGGCTGGGGGAAACGCTTGGTGTTTTCTGGAAGGACAGGATCCTAATGGAGGCTCTCTTTCTTCTACCCATCCTGATGCCCCAGCCTCTTTCAGGTTTTAAGACAGTGTCCTCATACGGGAAGATGGCAGCAAACAGGAGTGTGAACTTCCAGTAGTCTGTGGCGATGGGACTTTGCTTCTCCTTGAGGTCCTTGAACAGGTGGGGGTGGGAGATAGGAATGGGGTTCCTGCTGGGAGAGAAGGCTGGATAGGTAGGGTACACCTTGGCTGGGGGAACGATGAGGCAAAAACAAATTTACTTCCAACATGTGTGCACCTTCTCCATACCCTGCCCAAGGCAGAACTGTCAGTAAGGGTTTCTGGGTGCTTGGCAGTCCATTAGGTTGAAAGCTGTTGAGGCCCAGCACACCCAGGAGGCTCTTCTGTATCCTCTCTAGTGACCTCACACAGCCTGGGTTCGATGTGGGAACTCATCTGACCATAGGCCTGACTGCTGTTCCATGGCAAGGAACCCCTGGAACTAGATCACTTCTGGCTGCCTTGGCCCAGAGTTAGCTGTAGAAACACATCTGTAATTACCATGATTTCTTCTAATAATCCTGCCCCTCACCCCACCAACAAAAGAGCTGGATCATAAGAGATTTCATTGTTTGGAAGCTGATTCCCCTCCCCCCATTCAGATGGAGACAGAAAGGGGACAGGGAGACACTACAGCACCAGAGCTTTCCCCAGTAACATGGTACTTTCCATGTGATGCTGGGTCTCGACTCTGGGTGACATGCAATGACAAGGCACACATCTACCCAGTGAGATATCGCTACTGCCTTCTTTTTTTAAAAAAAGTATTTATTAACGAGAAAGAGAGAACCAGAATGAAACTGAAGTTCTGCCTGCCTCAGAGTCTATGAGCAGAACCACTGTACCAGGCCAGCACTCTAATAAAAGACCTAATCATCTCTCTCTCTCTTTCTCTCTCTCTCTCTGTCTCTGTCTCTTTTTTCTTTTTATCAGAGCACTGCTTGGTTCCAGTTTATGGTGGTGCAGGGGACTGAACCTGGGATTTTGGAGAATCAGGCATGACAGTCTTCAGGTTCATTCTGGCATATTCCATGCAAGGGGTCAAACTCAGGACCTCACTTGTGAAAATCCTGCACTTCGCTCACTGCACTACTTCCCAGGCCATGAGTAGGATCCATGGCATTTAGATTTTGTAGGTTAAGTGTTACCCAAGAAGAGATTTTTGGGAAGAAGAAAACATGCTAATTAAGTCAGTAATATTTTTTTCTTTTTATATGACAGGATGCAGAGAAATTGAAAGGGGAGGGGAGAGGGACAGAGAGAGACACCTGCGACACTGTGCCATCACTTGTGAAGCTTCCTCCTGCAGGTGGGGACCGTGAACTTGACCCTGAATCCTCGTGCCTGGTAACAACTGCACTCAACTAGGTGAGCCACTGCCCAGTTCCCTAAAAAAAAGAAAAACTTAAAAAATGGAAACATGGGCTGGTGAAATAGCTCACTTGGATGTGTACTGAACCGAGGCTTGAACCTAGCCTCTGCTGTATAGAAGAAAAACTTAATGCTGTGGTCTCTTTCACTCTCTCCTCTCTGTCTCTATCTAAAAGAAAAAGAAAAAGAAAACATGGCTTGGGGAGTTTTGTTTTGGTTCTCATGCCCCTGAGAGAGGGGTTCAGAGGGAGAGTGAGAAGAGAGCAACATTTGAAACAGCAGACAACAACTCACCTAAACCTCCTAAGTTAGATCTCACAATAAAAGGTGGAAAAATGGGTAAATGAGGAAGATCATCCCAACTGAACATGTCTGTTCTGCAAAAGACCCTATTAATGGAATTAAAAGACACAAAAAACTCACAAAAGTTAGCATCACAAACAACTAGAAAATGGGCAAGCAGGGTTCGGGAGATAGCTGAGCTGGAAGAGTACATTTCACTAGGCTGGAGCACCTGCCATGCGTGCCGAGCTCTGTGGTGGCTTTCCTCCTCTGCCTCTCCCTCTCTGTCTCATACATTTAAAAAGAAAGAAAAGTCCTCTAGGACTCAGGCAGTGCAACTGGGCAGGTGTGAAGCTCTTGTGTGTATGTACAGAAAACAGGGGATGTAGCTCAGTGGTAGCGCACATGCTTTGAGGGTGTGAGGTCCTGGGTTTGACCCCTGGCACTAGAAAAAGAAAATGCACACAAGAAATGCTTTTCACATAAGACAACATACAAGAAATGGCAAAGGAGCACACGAGAACATCTTCATCATTTTCAGTCATTTGGGAAATGCAAATAAAAACTATGAGCTATCTCTCTACGTCTATCGGGGGTTAAAGAATAGTGACAACACAAAATGCTAGTGAAGACAGGGAGACATTGGCTTACTCAGACATTGCTAGAGGAAATGCAAAATGATACAGTATGGCAGTATTTGTAGTTTTTATTAAATAAAATATTTACTTTTAGTTATTATCATTTTTTTTAAAGACCAGATTCAGCTCTGGTTTATGGTGATGCTGGGGACTGAACCTGGGACTTTTGGCGCCTCAGGAACAAAGTCTTTTTGCATAACCATTATGCTACCTTTCTAGCCCTAAATAAACCTTTTAAATGATAAAACATTTTAGTAAAAGAAAGCCCAGAACACTGCTCAACTCTGTTTATAGTAGTGTCGGGGATTAAACCTGGGACCTGTGGGGCCTCAAGCATGGAAGTCTGCTGCACAAACCACTGTGCTATCTTGGTTGAGCAGTTTCTTTGAAAACTTAAAATGGACTTATGACCTAATTATCTGTGCTCCTGGGCTTACATCTAACAGGAAACCTATCTGCATATAGGAACTTGAATCTTAGTGCTCATAGCAGCTTTATTTGTAAAAGTAACAAAGTGACAACTACCCAATGGTTCTCCAGCACATAAATGTTCAAGCAAAGTGTGCTGGTAGTCAGTCATGTATGGCTTACTGACCTTTCAGTCAGTGATAGGTCCTACATATGACAAATGCTTAACATGCGTCATTTGCCTGTTTATATCACTCCACTCTGACATTCACACAGGGATGAAACTGGCTAACAACATGTTTCTCAGAAAGTATTCTCATTGCTAAGTGATGCTCGCTGTACATGGGAAGATTACTCAACACCCAAAAGGAATGAAGAACTGACATTCACAACAACTTGGGTGAGTCCAAGAAAATTATGCTGAGTGGAAAAAAATAAAAGTCAACCTTAAAAGGACACGTGGCACATTATTCCATGTACATAATTTTTATGAATTAAAATATTAATAGAGAAGAGAGCAGGAGTAGGGGTTGGCAGGGACAGGAGACAGGTGAAGGGTCTTGCAGTGATGGTTGCTATCTTATTGTGGTGGGTGCGTCTACCAAACTATACCTGGGTAAAACTACACAGAAGTGCACAGAGACACACAGATGAGCACGCGCATAACTGGCAATCTGAATAAATTCCATGCATTGTACCAATGTGGGCTTTCTGATTTGGATTCTGTACTATACTTATACAAGATGATAATAACACTGGGGGAGGCTAGTGAGGGGGTGCACAGAGCCTCGCTTTATATGTTTTTGCAATTTCCTAAGAATCTGTGATTATTTTAAGTTGAAAAGCTAAAAAAAATATCCAATATATGAACCATTGCCATGAAACACGAAAGGTCACTATAAGAATAAACAAAAGCCAGGGTGAGACTCACTGGACTCACCACTGCCCAGTGAAGACTCGCAGCAAGGTCAGCCATATGACCAAGTCCTTGCCAGTAAAATTCAAGTCAAATGACATGTGCTATGCTGTGCTGTGCTGGGCCGAGGTCTGCACACGGACATGGATACTGTGCGTTTCCCTCTATGTAAACCCGAGAGGCACTCAGTGTCTGTCATGCAGACCACATGGCAGCGAGACAGGAAAGAAGGAACAGGGTTTTGAGTGACCGTGTGGAGCAGAGCAGACCTCTGACAGGAGTTCTCCCTCCAGAGCTCTTAAATGAAAGAGAAGTATATGCATTATTTTATTTTCTTAAAGACTGCTTCTATTTTTTACTTATTTTGTATGCAATAGAGTGAGAAAAAAAGCCAGAGAACCACCCAGGTACACACAGTGCTGGGGACTAAACTGGCAGCCTCAGTCCTGAGCCAATTCTCTGAGCACCAGTATATATGCTCTTTAAGTCACTGATTTTGGGTCCTCTGTGTTACAGTAACTTAGCCTTTACTAAACGGGGACACACACACACACACACACACACACACACACACACACACACACACACACACACGTTTCAAAATGGCATAAAATGTGATCTTATTTTTTTGCAAAAAGGCTACATACACACCAGCTCATATGAAGAGCTAGAAAGATATTCACCAAAGTGTTCTGGTAATTATCTTTTACTAGTGGGAACTATGGATATTATTTGCTTTGCTTTGTTATCCACAAAACCTAATTTTCTAGAAAAGGAACACATGTATTCCTTTTGTAATTAAGAAAGCGAGCCTGTGATTGAGATGAGAGTTGGGACTAGAGGAGAATGAGTAATGTATTGAATAACAATCCACCCAGAGTGTGGGGGCTGACAAGGCTCCCTGGTGTGCTGGGCTGGCTCCCAGGCTCATGACCTCTCATTGTCCTCCATCCCGGCTTTGTGACCGCCCCCTCCTCCCCACGCTGTCTCACTCTGAGAGATCATTTACTGTCTTAAGAGTCTTCAGACATCTGGCCCAGGGTGGTCAGCAGAACCTGTGCATTCAGTCAGCATCAAGATCCTACCCCCAAGCCCAACACAGTCCCTGAGGATGGCCAATCTCCAGCTCAAATTTCTAACTGAATTAGCATGGAACAACAAACAGGCTGCAGTTGTTTTTGAGTAACTAACTAATCATCTTCAAATTGCCAAGATGGTGCCTTACCTGGGATATGCCTGGAACGTTAAGGTCTAGCTCTTCAAGTACTACTAATAGGGAGCAGCCAATTGCATTTTAAAATTCAACTTTAAAGTGCTTTTTGAGGTTCCTTCCCACTAATTTAAGGAGCTGAGGTAGGGTTGATGGTGGGGGAAGGATGGCAGAGACTAGGGTAAGAAACCTGCCTGTCCTAGAAAGCGACGCTCAGTTTTTTTTTTCTTTTCTTTTCTTTTTTTTTTTTCACCAAGCAGACAGACTGGAGGACTGGTGGCAGGCAGGCCCGTCCAGACGTTCTGCTGAGCTCATCTCTGATGTGCTGACCATGCAGCCCTTAATGGGCTCTGCTTATGGAGCAATGGCCAGTGCAGTAGTGAGTGGGCAGGTGGAATGGCAATGGGCTACCCTTTCCTGTCAAGCTCAGGATAATGAGACTTCACTGGCATCATCTTCTACATGCCAGCAAAGCCAGGAGGCACAGATGAGAGGGAGCTGTCATATTTTGTCCTCTACCCTACAGACCCAATCAGCAATACCTCCCATCAAGCCTGCGGAGGTTCCAGATCTTGTGAGAAACCTGGTGGCTAAAGCTGTCATCTCTTCTCCCAGCTAAGGTGACCTTAAAAGGTTCTTGATTTAGCATCCAGCTCCCACTCTGACACTCTAAGTGCAATGGAGAGTTTGTACATTAACACCAAAAGATCATCATTTTGTGCCTGCAGCTTTCTGTTGGTGGTGTGAAGTGTAAAAACACCACTCGATACCAAAAGGCCAATTCCCAATTTAGTTCAGAAAAAAAAAAAAAAGTCTGGACAACCTTTCCCAGACTTCCTTGTTTCATTCTGTTAGGTTGTCCAGACTTTTTTTTTTTTTTTTTTTGCCATTTGGTTAGCGGTCATTTGGCCAGCAGAAAGGAAAGGGTAAACACATCACTGCATGCCTGCTGGGGCAGAGAGGCATCTGCAAGACAGAGACAGCCACGTTCTGGTGGCCATGTTTCTCAGGCAGCACTTGAGGTAACACACCTCTCAGAGTTGAGAGCAGTCTCTTTGCCTCTGAGGAGCAGGTTCTGCTGAGTAGTCAGAGCTTGAACTCATAGGTCAGTTTGGTTTCCTGGTGCTACAACACGGACAGTGCTGTGCACACATTTTGAAGGAAAATAGACATAAGAACACACAGAAGATTGCCTGACACCAGGGAGATTCTGAGCTTGGGAGTAATAGTCATATAAAATCTCAGAGGTCTGGGCTGGAGACCATTCTTGGATGATCTGAAAACAGTTTCAGTGATGTACCCACTGATGGTCATGCTCCTATCTATGAGACACCAAAGGATGGTTCCAGAGCCAGGGACTGCTCACAGCAGGTCTTCCAGAGTCCCACAGATCCCACTGTCTTGGATTTGATCCCAGCCCACCTCCAGTCTCTATTTTTTGCTACTTGAGGTAAATTCTGTCTGTGTATTTTAATGCCTGACACACAAGCCAGTCTCATTAAGCACAAGTGTTTATGGATATCTGGTGTGTGGGGGGTCCTTCACCCTGTTAGTCCCCCTTTAATGTCCAGACCTCAGTATCTTCCCTTTCAGTATTGTCCTCTTTGAAACGGGATGAATATTTGAGATGAAGGGCCTTAAAAGTTTATTGTCCCAACCCTTGTAAGTTAAAAATAGAAAGAAATATGAAGTTCTGGTGGTGGGAATTGTGTGGAGATGTACCCCTCTTATCCTGTGGTTTCTGTCAGTGTTTTCTTTTTATAAATAAATTAAAAAAAAAAAAAAGAAAAAAGAAAGAATAGGAGGCTGGGTGGTGGTCCTCTGGTTGAGCACACACGTTATAATGCACAAGAACCTGGGTTTGAGCCCTGGTCCCCACTTGCAGGAGGAAAACTTTGTGAGTGGTAAAGCAGGGCTGCAGGTATCGCTCCCTGTCTCTCTCCCTCTTTTTCTCTCCTTTCCCTCTTGATTTATGGCTGTGTCTATCCAATAAAGATAAAAAGGAAAACAATAATATATATGTATGTGCATATACATATATATACACATATGTCTCCAGTGTCTACCTGCAGTAATATTAGAAATCATTATTTCATCTATAAACACATCTCCAACTATAAGTCTCTCCTCCCTCAGCATCCATCACTGGACTATCAGTCTGGCACTTTACAGAACAATGATAAGGTTATGCCAGGGCAGGGTATTTTGTCTGACTCCTATATCGGGGACCAAGGGCAAAAGCCTGGGTCCCCCCCACCATTGGGCAACTGCCACCATTATCCTACTTCTTTGCCCTTCTTACTTTAGCCATACTCAACCATGCTATTATTAATTTAACATTTTTCTTTAATGGTCTCACTTTTTACCCAAATATACCACTTTAAAATGAACAATTCCTATCACTCTGTAAGTAGGAACTAGTCATCATTTGCCACAAATAGAAGGTATTGCTAAAGTTGACACAGAGAAAACAAAAACAATGTCACTAGACTAACTAAAAACTTCTGGTTGCCCAAGGCTCTGGACACAAGACTTGAGCTTATTCCACTGAAAGTGGAGGGGAATAGACAGAGACCATCAAGCAGTCTCAAGGGGACATGCTCAGATTTTTCTGGCACCAGGAATCAAACAGTTAAAAATTCAAAGGGCTTACTCCCAGTGTGATTTACTGTTACCATCATTCCATCAGCTGTCAGAGGGCTATTTTTCCCCCATTTCTGAAGTGCCTGTCAGCCAGGCAGTATGACTCATGACATACTTGTTATGTGCATATGCTCCAACCTGATTCGTAGCTGGTCATATGGTTGTCACCACACATGAGCTGTACATATCCGTCATCCGCATGGGGGTCAGTCTAGTTGCTATTGAAATATCTTCAGAAAGACGGGCAGTAAAGAGACAAGATGCAGGAGTCGGGCGGTGGTATAGCGGGTTAAGTGCACATGGCGCAAAGCGCAAGGACTGGCAAAAGGATCCCGGTTCGAGCCCTGGCTCCCCACCTGTAGGGGAGTCACTTCACAGGCAGTGAAGCAGGTCTGCAGGTGTCTGTCTTTCTCTCCCCATACTCTCCATTTCTCTCCGTCCTATCCAACAACAACGACATCAATAACCACAACAATGTTAAACAAGGGCAACAAAAGGGAAAATAAATAAATATTTTAAAAAATCTTTAAAAAAAAAAAAAGAGAGAAGATGCTATTACATATTCCATGTCCCTTAATTTTGGCTTTTCTTGCAAAGCAGTAAACAAGTAAGTATTATGAAACTAAAGAAAGGACGATACCACAAGTCAAGGCAGCTGTATTCTGCTTGTCACCGGGGGCTGTGTAAAGGGATCACCTGTCACAGGCTAGACAAGAAGTCTTAAGGCAGGAGAACTGCCAACCCCCTTGGAATAGATGAAAGAGATTTCAGAGCAATGAAAGACTAGTGTGACCGATTCATGTGTCACACAGGATTATCATTAAGGCCTGTGCCACAGTTTAATTGGCAGCATGTTTTTCTTTCTTAGTGGTTCATAAAATAATGGTGCATCTTATGAGTGATGGCATCTTAAGTTTGATGACCCGTGGTATTTAAACTAAAGGGTTTCCATTCCTGCAGTAAAGCACACTGTTTCTCATCACACTGGGCGTCCCTCTCCTATAGCAGTTCTTCTCAGACTTGGGCCCACATCACAGTCACCTGGGGAAGGGGGACTGCTGGGTCCTACTCTCAGAACACCTTATTTTAGCTGAGGGTGGGGCTGGATGATTTACATGTTTCCATTTTCAATTAAAAATACTATTAATTTGTTGTTTATTTTTGAACAAAAAAGATCAGGATGTCACTGTGTTTTATGTGATGCTGGGATTGAATTTGGGGCCTCCTGCACTCAAGGTATGTACCCTGCTGTTGAGCTGCTTCCCTGGTACAGCATTTATTTCCCTACCAAGTTTCCATGATACGCTGGTCTCGGGCTACATTTGGAGCAGCATTAGAACTCAGGTAGGAACTATCCTTTCTTTTGGACATCTCAGAAGGAAGTGTCATTAATAAAGAGAATGCTGTTTATAGCATGAGACGATCATGGGAGAAGTGTGTGAAGCTCCCTGTCTTTCTCAAGACCATTGCCAGGTCAACAGTTCTCTCTTTCAGTATTTATTTATTTATTGGATAGAAAGAGCTGCAGCACTGCTTCACCACTTGCAAAGTTTCCCCCTGTAGGTGGGGACTGGGGCCTCAAACCTAGATCCTTGTGCACAGTAACATGTATGATCAACCAGATGTGCCACCACTCGGCCTCATTCATTTATTTATTTGGAACAATTCCTCACATAAGTTATGGCTTTCAATGTTGGTGTACAGACCTTGCATAAAATCAGCAGCTTGGATTAGAATACACTCATCTGACAAAACATGGACATACAAGCCAGGCTCACCTCTCACACAGGTTCTAGCTGGTAACACGAGCAGATTCCTTTTCCTCTGAGTAGTGTCACTGGCTTAATAAAAGAAACATCTGTGTGCTTTTTAATTTTCCTCTCAAAAAGAACAATTCATTTTTAAAGTCACCAAAACATCTTTGAAATGTAATATTTGCCAACACTGTCCTTTCTTCTGACAGCAAGAAACAGGGAAATGTATTCTCAGAAGAATTGTTTTAAACACAGACATTACCAAATTTTCTCTTATTGAAAAGTACAAATCTGTTTGCAGGTTCACTGAACACAAAAAGTACCTTGAGAAGTAAGCGACAAAGTCTTGTCTTGGGTACAAAAGGTTTATTGCTTATAAAAATAAATTACGAAACAAGACCCTCAACATAACAATACATGTGAACACAAGGGCTTGAACTATAAAGGCTCCTGAAGACGACTTAGAACATGGGACCTGAAGGATTAATTTGCCAGTATCTCAAACATACACAGAAGAACATGCTGCATAACTTCTTCATATTGAGTTCTAAAAAGGTCATCTTAGTCTTCCATATATTGGTTAAAGTGTATGATTAGTTCCAGCAACAAAGAAATGGACTTTGTTCAATAGGCTCAGTCTTAACATGCTGATTTATGAGAGAGAGAGTGAGAGCGAGCGGATACTGACATCTGAACAGTGAAGAGAGAGATCTGAGCCATCAACATGGTTTACGGCTTGTTTTGGAAGGTGTTGGATGGGGGTGGAATGTGCAGGCCAGTGTGGACTGCAGTGGGGCTACTGCCGGCAGGTGTCATGAAAGGCTTCGAGGGTTCGGAAATCCCTCCATGTGGGGGGAAGGCCATCTTGTAGAAACTTCCCGCAGCGCTGGCACGGGGCCTGGAACAGCTTTATGTAACTTCTTAACCAGGTCTAAAAAGAGAAGTGAGAGAAATGAAAGAAATGGAATCCGGGTGCTTCCAATGTCATCCTTCCTGTCAAGCCTAATGATCCTGAGGACAGAGAACTTAAGTTGGCTGTGACCCCAAGAGATACCCTGTGATTTTATAGAGAGCTGCATGCAGAATCCACAAGGTCAAAACACTGCTGATTTTCAGTTTCAGAGCTTACCCAGCCCCACCCAGCAGAGTTGAGATTTTAAAATAGAAATTCCTACTCTCAAAGGCAGGAAGTGTTTCCGAAGGAGTGGCCGTGAACTACTGCATAGCCTTGTGGCTCCAGGGGCGCACATAACCACATTTCATTTCTGAGCCCCATGTCTTCTGAATATTAGTATTGATCCTCTCCTTGTTCACTACCAAGAAGTGGTCATGGGCCTGTGTGAAGGAACACATTGCACAGCCGATGAATTCAGAATTCTCCGATGAGGTCAAATGTGCCTTCTTTCTAATCTGATTTCAGAGGTCATCACTCACTGTCACAATGTGGCCTAACAGACCTGGGGGGAGGGTGGGGACAACCTGGTGCTACCAAGTAACGTAATAAGCAGCAAATACATACTTGAGTGGTTCAGAGTGCAGAGTTCTTTTGGGCATCATACATAAGGATGAGACTCACATAACTCAATTCTTACATTCAAGGAGATTCACTACCCCCACCGCCCAAAAAAGAAAGAAAATCCCACCACCTACACAAAAATAAACAATTTCCAAATCCCACAGCAACAACAGGCAGGCAAGTCAAGCAAATTCTCCTGTGACCGGGGCACTGGAAACTCATCATTTAATGTTCTTCTGAATTAGTCAATAAGAGAAAATTGTTTTTTGAAGAGTTTGGTGGAGTATACTGATACCAATCCTGTCTTCACATGGCTGCTTTTACAGTGGCAGACCACGGCCCATAGACACTGTCACCCTTCCAAAAGCAAGGCATTAACGGTTTTGGCAACAAATATGAGGTCAATGGATCATTCAGTTCAACTATTTATCCTTCACTGCTGATCAAATTCAAACTCTCTAGAAAATCCCGAAGTCAGTTATCAGAGGGGAACTGGCATTACAACATGCTAGGTTATTTATTCCCAAACGAAGAGTTGTTGAAGACTGTTGACTGAATTATTTCTCCAACACATGTAAGAAATATGATGAAAAACTTCTGGGTTTGCTTGTTCAGTTTCCCCAGCTCCATGAGGCCCATTAACAAGCTGGGTTTGTGTTTTCCAGAGATGAGCTACAGGCTCTCTAAGAAGCTTAATTGTTGAGGCAAATGTGATCAGATGCATCGGATGAGTGATGCCCCACCTAGCTGACAACACTGATTGGGACTCACTAACAGCGGGTAAGCATTTTGAGTGAATCTTCTAACACGCTTTCTGGTTTGAATCAAAAAGGGAGTTTGTGCAGAGGTGAGAGATGGAGCCAGTTGTAAATGCACGAAGCAGGTCACATCAGCACGATATGCAAAAGGCTGGCTGGTCTGTCAAGGATGGGGTGGATCCAGTTGTTGGCTCTGTTTAGGCAGGTGCTGATGGAATGACTCTGGGGGTGCAGTGGAGTCCTGACTTGCAGTGTCTGATGATTTCCGTGGTAAAAATACTCTGGTTTCATTGAAAGCTACCAGCTGTTGGATAATCAGCTCACAAAATTCTGAACATCCAATAGGAACTGATTCCAGAATGCTAGTAGAATGGCTGTTTATTTAATTAATTTATTTTTCAAGGCTACCTCCCATGCTGAGCACCAACTCTGAAAAATCTAAAAATTAAACGTCTTTGGGAAATTCATGATTTATTTTAGTCACAGCTGTCTGCTCAGCACCAAGCACAGAGCCTGGCACAAATTAGGCGCTCGATAAATATATATTGACCAGATCGATGTTGGAAACTGTGTTGAAAGACCACTTCTGAAACCTCCATTTGTTCAGCAATAATAGAAACACCAGTTCACTAAATTCCAAGTGGTTACTCTTTGATCCATTCCAGGTTTAGAGAAAGTATCAATTCTGAACAGGTTCATCTCCCACTAAGAGGCTCTAGCAATCTTAAGATGAAACAGCTCTTCTTTGAGTTGACTTTTCTCAGGGATCTGAGCCAGGGTGTAAATAGGAAACTTGGGTCTGAAAGCCACTTACCATGAAGGATCTGACCACGACATCTGGCATCTGGGGCAGCTGATAGTGGAGCAGGGCAGTGGTGGCATGGTCTGTCACCTAGGAACCAAGGACAAAGACTAGACTTAGAGGCCACTCCTGACCAGCACAGAGAAAGCAAGACGAATGCATTCCCTTTATATGAAGAACTGGTCTGCATCTGAAATGCTCTTGGAGGAAAGGACATCTAAAATAAAATCTCAAGTACAAAAATTAGTTAGCAAAGCTGAGAGGGGAGAGGTGTGTTGGAGGCAGAAGGGATGCAGAGTGTTGTGTAGATAATCTAGCAGCATACTAGGACAGACAGGAACACCAGGAGGGGTTGAGGCCAGAGGAATTAGGAGATGAAGGAGGCCTGGGGGCGGTGTCACAACGGGGTTGATAAGTAACACTGGAAGAATGTGAAGGAATTGTTTCCAACTATACTTCTTTGACATCTTTCTTTCTTCTTCTTTTTTAAAAAAACTACTTATTTTATTTGATATGATAGAAGCTTTCATTCTGTAGCTGGGAACCAGGGGCTTGAACCTGGATCCTTGTGTGTGCTAACACAGGCACTTAACCAGGTGCACCACTGCTCCCCCACCACTCCCTGCCTCCCACTTCTTTATACTGAACAGTTTTCCTACAGGTGTCTTTCTGTTTTCCTTAATTTCATTTTGTCTCACAACTTGTAGGCATATAGGTTTGAGGGCCAGGAAGCTAATTACTGCTGATAATCTTCCCAAGAGGCTCCACAGTTTCTATCACCTTTCTGAGGAGCCTCACTTATGCATGCTCCTTAAGCAGTTCTCAAACTTGTGGTCTGTTGTTAGCATCTGAGTGGGCCACACCCATTGTCTCACAGAAGTCCAAGCACAGCCAAGGTCATAGCTTTAAGCTACAAGCAAACAGGCTGACCACATGAAACTAGCGCTGAGCTCTGTCCCCTGACCTTGATCCAAGTGTTCAATTTCTTTGGGTCTCCAATTTCTCTTCTGAAAAATAAAGGGCTGGTCTAAGATCTCTTGTAGCTCTGAAATTTGATGATGCCACGATTTGCTAATGCCTGCCATCAATCAGCAATTTAACAGATTATACCTAATTTGATAGTTGTGTTCAGATTCATGGCTTATTTGATTGTCCTCATTAGAAATTCTTGGCATTAAAAATGTTGTGGTTAAAAAAATGAATCAAAAACTCTAGGAAAAAAATCATGAACTTTATGAACAAGAACAAATATGGAGGCCTGGGGGAATATCAATAGCACAGTGGTTTACACTTTCCTGGCTGAAGAACCAGAGATCCCAGGTTCAATTCCTGACAACAACATAAGCCAGAGCTGAGTAGTACACTGGTAAACAGACAGACAGAAAAATACATGTCTACCTTGTGAAAACCTGCCATTTTCCAGACCACACCAGACCACACTAACAGACCCAAGCTGCAATAAGGCAAATTAGTCAGACTGGTCCAGGTTCCACATGGCTGCAAATGACCCAGAAATTGGCCCAGTTGTGTGTCCACACCTAAGATCGGAGAGGTCACACCCCAAGGGCAGGAAAGGGTGTGGGTGAAGGTTCTCCAGTTCACAGATCGCTCTAGCCCTCAAGTTTCCCAGATAAAATGGTGCATATGAAAATGCTCTTGGCCTGTAGCTATGCCATAGTGTTACCTGCTCCCTTCTGTGCTTTCCTTCACCCTGGCCTGCCTGTGGGCTGGAGAACCATGAGCTGCACCAAAGGATCTGAGACTCGGCTGCAGTCATACCCATCTGGTTTACTGTGTCCCCCAGGCCTAGAAAATCACCCAAGTCTAGCAGGTGTCCCCTACATATATACTGACCAAAGAAACTTAACACTGTCCACTCACCAAAGGCCACATAGCAGAGACACCTACACCGGCTTTCTTGCAAATGCAGCAACAGTTCTCATATTCAGCATCATTGAGAAGTTCTTACCCAAGTGACTTTCAAGATAAGTGGTACTTATTTCTTCAAGTGCAAACATTTTTTATTTTAAGCATTTTGACAGACAGCTTTCTAAAATGAGCAGCACCATTTTTTTTTTTTTTTAACAGTAGTAATGATAACTGGGCAAAATGGAGGACAGTAATTGGCGAGGTGAAATTAACGCTACAAACACTGCAAAGCAAATGGGGCCTAGTGGTCCCTTAGCTTAACAAGTTACCTAAAATGACCCATGTGAGTGACATTCTATGAGTTCATGAGACATTGTGTACACTCAAATTAGTCATTAAAAAACAAAGTTTTGGGGACTGGAGAAATAGCGCACTTGGATAATGCACTGCCTTGCTATGTACCTGAGCCAGGTTCAAGGCAGATCCCCACTGCATTGGAGGAAGCTTTGGTGCTGTGGTCTCTTTCACTCTTTCTGCCTCTCTGTCTCTATCTGAAAGAAAGAGAGAAATAAAGGGAGAGAGAGAGAGAGAGAGAAAGAAAGGAAGGAAGAAAAAGTTTTTGGAGAATTATATCTCCTGTGCCCACCCCTACAACTTATTTGGCAATGCGGCCTGCCTCCAACACCAGCACTCCTCCTCACCTGCTAAGTGCAGTCTTAGCAGAGTGAGCAGGCTGGCTTTGCCTGGTTGCTCCTTGGTTCTGGATATGTACCTACCCACGATGTGGAAGGTCCATCCAGCCCAGAGGTCCCCTAGGCTTATCCCAGAGCAGCATGTCTCAGCAACTTGATCACCTTGTCTGGGGCCAGATTCCCCAGTCAGACTGGCTGCCCAGAGGTCTAGGCCAAGACTGGCTACTTTGGCTGCACATTCTTTTTCACAATCTTTAACACAAACGGCCAACATTTTAAAATTCAGGCAACTTACTAATTCAGATCCCCAGTTTTTCTTAAAAGTGTCTGAGGATTTGAGAGGTGGTAATAGTGTACCTTTTCATGGGGGCACTGTGGAGATTACATGAGTCCAATCACTTGAAGTGCTGGCTTCTAATCCTCATGGCGTGCCATCTGGCCCACCCCATCAGCAGAAGGCAGGCATCAATGCCTCTGGGCAGGACACACAGCTGTAGTGTGCCCAGCACCCCCAGTATCTTACTTATACAGCTTGCTATGGGCTACTTGAAATTTTGGAATTTAGGGCCTCTACCCAAACACTGTCAAGTACCTCTCCCGGGGGCCAAGTGGTGGCACACACCTGGTACTAAGTACTAAGCACACATAGTACTAAGTTCGAGGTCCCACACAATGATCCGGGTTCTGGCCCTTGGCTCTCCACCTGCAGAGAGGATGTTTCATGAGCAGTGAAGCAGATCTGTATGTGTCTACTTTTCCCCTTCCCTCTCCCTCTCTATCTCCCCCACCTCTCTCAACTTCTCTCTGTCCTACCCAATAAAATGGGGGTGGGGGGAAGGCCACCAGGAGTAGCAGCAGATTCACAGTGCCAGCACCAGACCCCAGCAACAACCCTGGAGACAAACAAAAAACAACCCCCTCCCCACTGCACTGGTAAGACAAAGCATCTGGGGTGGGTGCCTGCTTTGCTTTGTGCACGACCCAGGTTTAAGTCTGGACCCCACTGCACTGGGAGAAGTTTCATTGCTGAGTTTTCGCTCTCTACACCTCCCCCTACCTCACCCCATTTCTATCTGAAAAAGTGATCCTGGAGTAGTGAAGCCTGGACAATGACCAAAACAAACAAACACAAAACAAAAACAAAAGTACATGCTATGTATACCTGCTCCTAATCCTCCTGTGTTGCTGGGTGCCCGACCTGGACTTCATCTTTGCTTTTTTTTTTTTTTTTTTTTTTTTTTTAAATCAGAGCACTGCTCAGTGTTGACTTATGGTGGTGCAGGAGACTGAACCTGAGATTTTAGAGCCTCAGGCATGAAAATCTTCTTGCATAACCACTATGCCATCTCTCTAGCCTTCTGGCTGAGTTTTGTTAAGTGTAAGGTGGCGAACCAGGCAAGGTATCACCCAGCCGCCTCAAGCAGCAATCCAGGCTTGGCACAAAATTCATGTTCAAGCAATGTCTTCACTCTTCTGAGTCATTTATCTCATTTCTCCTGACCCCTCTGCTTTCTTTGCCACTCTATTGCCACTTGACAGTCTAAGCTGCTGACCTTTTTTTTGTCAGAATGGCTGGGAGAGTGTAGCCAGCTCCCTCCATTTGCCACTCTAGTGTGGTATGAGAGGGGACAGACACTGCAGTGAGAAGGTAAAGGAGGTGAGTGCTTGAGGTCTGAATTCTAGTCCCACCTCTTGCAATAGTATCTCAAGTTACATCATCTTTTGCTAGCTGCGGGTTTTCCATCTGGAAAATGGGAATCATACAGGCAATAGTGATCACAAGGGACAGTTGTAAGGATTAAGTACAACAATGCCCAAGTACATCTGCTCAATAATGTTAGCAGTGGTTATTATTAAGTTATTTTTTTTGTCATTCCCCTGCTGAAACTTTCTCAGTTTCTGAATGTAACCAGGTATGAATCCCAAAACATGAACCTGACATTTAAGTTTCTGCTTCTTTCTTTGCCCCTCTTCTGAAAATGTCTCAACTTCACAGATGCTCCCTCCTCTTTCTCTCTCAGAGCCCATCCCTCTGCTTGGCCTCCTTGTCAATCCCTCTTGATCTGTCTAGTTCTCAGACAGAGGCTGGGCTGACACCAGAGTAGTCAGAGAAGCCTCCCAAAATCCCGATTGGGTCATGACTCCTTGCCTAGCTCTTTATCTTCACAGTGAAACCAAAAGAGGACCCACTGCTTGGGGCTACAGGAAGCCAAACTCTTGTTACATCACTATATGAAGGGGAAAATCTTTACGACCACTGGAACCTGCACTCAGAGGCCAGTGAATATGATTTCAGATCAAGCTCTCTGTCCTCCAAAGAGAGTCAGTTTTTAATACAGGTGCAAGTTGAAGAGGACTGGAGAATCAAGGACTGGACTTTGTGTTGATCAGGGAGATACTGAGGGCAACCACATTTTTTTGTTTTATTACCACCAGGGCTTTAGAACTTTGGCGTGTGTGTGTGTGTGTGTGTGTGTGTGTGTGTGTGTGTGTGTGTTAGTGTACTGTAGAGAGAGACAGACAGAAAGACAAAAAGTGGGGAAATGACAGCAGAGCACCAAAACTCTCCAATGTGGTGGTGATGGCCAGGCTAGAACCTGGGTTGTACACATGGCAAAGCAAGCACACTGTCCAAGTGAGCTATTTTACTGGTCTTGGGCTTTGTAAATCTTTCAACCTTCAGAACCATGGCTCCTCAAACTTCCTTTAAGAACAAGTGTATAATACCTCTTAGCTATTCATTGTTGCAAGAAGGCAAGGCCAGCAGGAAGGAGGCGGAGGTGTGAGTCACTAAAGCTATCCTTTAGTTTCTAGGTTCAATTTCAGCACATTAACTGTTTCTCTGCAAAAGACTTCCTATAAATAACTGAAGTCATTACCCCTATTCTTTTGGGTCATGATTTCAAGTTTTCATGAAGCGTTCTTCATGATTGAACTTACAAAATTAGTTTATGGGGAGTTGGGTGGTGGCGCAGCTGGTTAAGTGCATGTGGTGCAAAGCGCAAGGACCAGCTCAAGGATCTGGTTCGAGCCCCCAACTCCCCACCTACAGGGGAGTCGCTTCACAAGCGGTGAAGTAGGTGTCTATCTTGCTCTCCCCCTCTCTGTCTTCCCCTCCTCTCTCCATTTCTCTCTGTCCTACCCAACAATGACATCAATAACCACAACAATGTTAAACAAGGGCAACAAAAGGGAAAATAAATAAATAAAAAAATAGTTCATGTAATTTTTTAAGATTGGTTCCCCTAACTTGACTATGAACTTGGGCAAGCCAAGTCTGTTTAGTGCTCAACATGGCAGATCAGATTGTGGGGTAGAGGAAGTCTAATGGAGTGAGCCTGGAGTTGAGAATTCTAGGCTCTGGTGTATCCCTAATCTGTTGAGAATTCTGCATTTCTTTCTGTGCTAGGGGTTATGAGAGCTCACTGCCTGGCTCTCTTCTCCTGGGCACATGGGAACTTTCCAGCCTTCCTTATTTGAAGTTAGTTGAGGTCATGTGTATGAAGTGGATATTCCTTTTGGAGCCAATGAAGAGCTAGTATGGATTCTCTATGTCCGCCCACTACCACACACACACACACACACACACACACACACACACACACACACACACACACACACACACACACCTGTTAAACCTGGCCTGGGCTCTGAGACACAGCTCTCTGACAACTCAGAATAGAGGTGTTGTGCGAGCAAGAAATAAGCCATGAGGTACATTTGTTATGGAAGCATTACTTCCTTTCTCTATATATATTGATATATCCTCCTTGGAGGTTTATTTCCCATCTGTGAGGTGACTCAGGCCTACAATTCAAGTTATGGTCAGGGAACTGTTCCTTCTAGAAAGCTGTTTTATTTATTTATTTTTTAAATATTTATTTATTTCCTTTTTGTTGTCCTTGTTTTTATTGTAGCTGTAGTTATTATTGTTGATGTTGTTGTTGTTGGATAGGATAAATAGAAATGGAGAGAGGAGGGGAAGACAGAGAGGGGGAAAGAAAGACACCTGCAGACCTGCTTCACCGCCTGTGAAGTGACTCCCCTGCAGGTGGGGAGCGGGGACTCGAACTGGGGTCCTTATGCCAGTCCTTGCGCTTTGCACCACGTGTGCTTAACCCACTGTGCTACCGCCCGACTCCTAGAAAGCTGTTTTAATGTGCTTCAAGAGCTGGGAGATGACTTAGCAGTTAGAGCACACGCCTTAGCCTGTAAGAGGTCCTGGGTTCAAATACTTGCATCACACAGGAACACTGTGGAGAGTATGGGGCAGGAGGAGGGTATGGAGCTCCAAGGATGGTGGAATGGTGCTTTGGTGTGTCTCTCCTCTCTTGGAATCTCTCCCTCTCTACAGAATGAAAAACATAAAGGAGGTACTCAGTGAGGTATATGGTTCAGCCCGTGTAGCTAAATGAAAGTATAAATAAATGTGGTTTGTGGACTAGAGGCATTGGCATCACCTAATAGATCTGTTAAGAATTCAAAATCTTGGGTCGCTCTCTAGATATAGGATCAGAACCTTCCAGGGCTGAGGAAGCAGACTTCCAGCTACTTTGGGGGATGCTAAATCACAAAAGAATGCAAAAGATAATAAGCACATACCTCTCCCCCTTAGTCCTCCTTACTAAGTAGACACTGATTAAATAGCTCTGGAAAGACTAGAATTTCCAAAAGTCTCCCAGGATACCCATGCTAGTGGGGAGGGAGCAGATTTTGAGCAGCTGGGCAGTAGAGTATTCTAGGCGCTGTAGGAAAAAGGCTCTGAAAGGGGTAGGCTTTGAATAGGGGACACAAAGCAAAGGAGTACCAGTCTTTTTCATGAATGGTACTGCCTAAATTTCACAGTGGATGCTTTGGAACAGAAAAGTGTTTTCACAGTGGTTGCAGTGGTTTCTCATTATTTCTGAAAGGTACTTCATTTACTCCCCACAGCAAAGGAGATGGCTGTCAGCATTATTCCCATCCTACAGATAAGGACATGGAGGCTTACAGAGGGTGGGAAGATTCCCAGAGTAGAAAGTTCTTGCAGAACAATGGCAATTTGAATCCATGTCTGTGCATTCCCTTCCAACAGGAATCCTAGTGTTCAGGTGGCTGGGCCACCGTATGTTCACCATCTCTGGCTTTGGAAAGCCAGAATTGTGATGCCAAGAGCAAGTCATGATATTTGTGGCTCTTGATGACAGAGAGTCAATTAGAATCAATTAGACACATCTTCCTCCAGGTATGTCAGACTCGGCACCGCAACCCTGGCTTGGTACTGGTTCCTAGGAACAGCACCCCATCAGTTTTTTTTTCCATTATTGGGTCAGAAATTTAACCAAATTTCATCTCTTTTCACTAAGTCTGGTAATAAAAACACCAAATGATGGGTTTTGGTTTCCCCCCCACTGTTGCCATGATAATGTGATCCTTTCAATTAATTTCCCACTACCTGTTAGACAAACCAAGCTGGTTAATTAGCTGCATTTCCCCTCCCTTCCTCTCAAACTCTTGCACTGCCGGCTTTTGGGCTCCTGTGGATCAGCTCCAGAGCACTGGGCAAGACAGGCTTGTAGAGAGTAGGAAATTTACCTACAACAATCTCCTTTTTCATTAAAACATTCCACCCTCAATATATTTTGGTTTATACTTTTCAGCAACAAAGTTTTTTTTTTGGTTTTGTTTTGTTTTGTTCACCATCAGAGAAGTGGGAAAAAAACAGGCCTGGGGCAACAGAAATTGCTATTAACTAATTTAAATCGATTGTGTGCCATGCCAGCCAAGTTTTGGGTCCCATTATAGTGTACCGCTAATGAGATTCCACTGGGAGATAAAAGCTGCCTCCCTGGCGGGGAGGCCGAGGAAGGGCACTAATGCTTCTGAAGAAAGGAAGGCTGCTCATACACACCACTGGTGAGCACAGGTTTGAAAAGAGCTCTGGAAAAGATCAAAGCAGATGGAAAACTCAAGGAAAGGGGGGGGGAGGACATGAAAGTAACAATAAATCTGGAGGTGGAGGCAGGGGACTTTGCAAAAGGGGCAAGGGGGAACCACTGCAAAGGAAGCAGTGGGCAAAAGCACGGAGGGAAGGAGCTACCAGTGATAACTGATACCAGCCATCGGGACTCTGCCAAGAGATTCAGGTTTCTGGAAGCAAAGAAAAACTGCAGATAATTTACCTTACTTAGGGGTTGTGTCCCCCAAAGCCAAAGTTGTAGGTGATTTCGACTGGGGTGACATTTCTAGGGTCCAACAAGAAAGCCTCTTTGCCTTATTAACCTTACTTTCAATTTTCTCTTTCGTCACTAGCCAAGCTTTACTGAAATTCTCTCCTCCAGTGCCAAGAGGTGGGGGAGGTCTTCCCACCCCAAATTGACTAAGCACAAGGAGGCAGAAACGAATCTTTCAGGAGACCTTGAAACAGCTGCCAGTCAACACACTGGAGCGGAAGATGCCAGTCAAAACAAGTCTCCCAAAGCTCCTCTACCATATTGTGTGCATGGAGCTTCTGACATCTCCCCTCCCAGAAGCAGAGAGCCAGAGGGTACTTTGGAGATCATAAGTTATTTTAGCTAAATCTGAAAGCAGAACTGTTGGCAATAATAGCAGCAACCCAGGCCAACATTTACTGAACACAATTCCTGTACAAGGGCTGGTCTATAGCACGCAGCTCAGTGAGGAGCACAGGCTTTACAGGCAGACTGTACAGGTTTGGAACTTGTCACTTATGAGTCATGTGACTCTGGACAACAGATGAAATGTGTCAGTGCAGGGAACCACATCTGACAGCCAGTCCCCACTAAATGCGAGTATTTATAACCCCCGCTCCCAAATCTCCCCCCCCATGACCTTGCGATGGGAGTTGTGATGATGATTTTCAGTTCCAAGGAGGCAGAACAGGCACCCCAGCCTGGGGGCCCTCTACTCCAGGGCCTCTGGGTAGACTGAAGTTGCAGGGGCATGCAGAATGGCAGCAACAGACAAGTCAAGGGAATCAAAAGTACAGTGCAGGAAAGGGGAAATTCTTTTGTTGTGTTTATGACTTTGGCAGATAGAACCCAATCTTGTCCCATCTGTGTCAACAGCTAGCTGTGGGGCAGAAAGAACCACAAGACCATTTTCCGCTTAAGGTCAACACTACGCCTATCTCCACCTCCACCTCTACTCCCACTCCCAGCTTGGGTCTTACAGAGCTTTGGCTTAACAGATTGACAGTAAGGGAAACAGAGGGCAGATGGGTGATAGGTGCTCTCCCTCACTAAACCTTTTCCTCTGTAAGATCAAGAAGCTACCGAGCAACTTGAAAAGGGACACAGAAGATGACAGTAGTTGGCACCAGCTGGGGCAGCATGCAATCCACTGAAGGACAACTGTTCTGCTTCAGTGGGGCCCTTGTACTTCTCTCCACTTTTCCCCTTAGAATTTTCTGAGGGGTATCTGATTTGACTTAAAGGAAAATTTATAACTCCTTCTAGGGGTCCTTTCTCTGCACTTTCAGATGGTCTAGGAATTGTTCTCAGTGATACTGGAGTCCCTAAAGATTGTAGAAATCATCCTGTTTACATGCAGGCTCTGGGCACTGTTCCAAGGTTTCTAGAAGGTAGCCAACGTTGAAGACTAGGACCTAGGTGGTTAAAAAGTTCCCTTAAGGGATTCTGCTGTCAGCTGAGTTGGCAATCAGCGAACTGAATTAGTGAACAAGTGGCTGTGGGCCACTGTCACTTCCCACCACCAGGGGCCAGGCTGTGGCTGTGTGGTACCAGGCAGGAGCTGGGCCTCAAGAGAAGACTCCAGCAACTGCATACTCCTGCTAAGCTAGGGGAGTTGGGGCCTATGATTATTAAAAGGATGTCCCACAAGATTAATAAATAGGAAAGTGAAGTACCCAAGCATTTAGAAGTTGCTTATTTAAAATAAAGAGAAGTCTGAGAGAGAGACCAAGATTCTGGCTCTCTTCCAGCCAATACTTAATTTTTATATATGGTAAAGAAAGGTTCTCTTTGGCCAGCATTAATGTGAACAAAAAGCAGGGTGTGTGGTGGGAAAGAAGGCAACACTGAGCTGTCAAGAGATGGGGTTCCTTCCCAGATTAGTCACCAATTATCTGGATGACCTTGGCCATATACTTAAAGGAGAGTGAGGTTGAAAACAGTGCTCCTGAAGCCTTAAGATCTAGGTTTTTAGTGGATGTCTTTGAAAGACCAATATTCTCATCTTGAGCTTCATCCTCAGACTCACCAGTGATGACATTCAAGTCCTCTGTTGTTTTTAAAACAGGACAGTTCGTTTTGTTTTAAAAAGGACAGTTTGATACCAGCAGCAGCAGAGGCACCATATTTCTGCTTCACTCCAGAACCCACCTGTGGTCAAGATCTCATGTGGTCCTCTGTTTCTGGGCCTTTTTCACAAAGAGCTGAGAGAACTGGGCTCAAACCCCAGGAGGCTAGAAGCTCAGTGCTAGTCCTGTTTTCACTCTCTTATTTCCATCTCCATGCATTTCAGGAGAGTGAACTATCAGGCACCAAAGTCAAACATTTGCTGCTTGGCTGTGCCTGTGTACAATGCACAGAATAAAAATTAATTACACTTTAATGTCACACAAAGAGGATAGATCACGAGTTTGGGTCTCTACTCATAGTTTTTGCAAGGACAGACTCACTCTTAAGGAGCAAGGACACTAGGAATCTCTTGGAATGAGGAATTTCTTTGTGTGTCTTGGAGTGAAAGATGTGAATCTAGTGTGTTAAATGCGTAAAGAAAGATTATAATTCCTGTCTGCAACATTGCTCCAAGGAAGAACACTGGCTTTATGAGGAACATTTAAAAGAGTCCCAGAAGTACTCTTTCCATGAAGAAAGGAACCATGATTAATTCAGAACTGGGATGCTATGACGCCAGTCCTGAAAGTGGGCTGGGGCAGCAGGGAGCAGAATGAAGACAGTTTTTAAAGTCTGGATAAAAATACAGCAGGGTTTATACTATGCACCTTCAGTCACTAATCTTTGCCCTGGATTTGTATGCTGTGGGTTCAAGAGGCTAGAAATCTAAAGGGACCAGGGATTACTTAGATGGGATCAACACTTCCTTCTCTGCTTGATGAAGGAGCCATTTGCATGGGCTCTGAAGAACTTATCATAGTGCATGGGAGCCAGGCTCTGCTGTTCTGGGATGAAAATGGAATCAGGACTGTGTGGGGCTGAGAAGGGCAGACAGACACAACTGTTCATCCTGCTGAAAATCCTGTGGTCATAATTTTGAGATAAGGTCTCTGTCTATAGAGCAATGAAGGAGTTTTTGAGGGCTCAACCCCACCCAGTCCTCTTTTGTTGTTGCTTTAAAGTTCTAGTTAAGATGCCATTAATACACCCCAAAGGGAAACCCCTCCATTCCATGGGCTTCTGGGTGCAGACTGGGGTGGGTGTACTTCCCTATAACCATTCTGTACTGTCTTATGGCATATAAGGTCCTCAGGACTTGGAGTTCAGTCTGTCTTCCTGCTGCACCATTTCATTATTTCAGGAAAACCAGCTGCTTTAATCATTCCCTTTAATGCTACATTCTCTTTGTGCTTAAGCCTGGAATGCAATTCCTTTGGGTAGGTGCTTCTTCCCTTCTGAGGTAGTCTGGAGGCTACTCTCTTTGTCCCCTGGCCTTGCCTGGACTACCAGCAACACCTCATGGACACCCCAGCCCTACACTTGCCTGTCCTGTGAGTAGAAGGCCTGCCTTGCCCTCTGGTGTGTTGCTGGCGTCATCTGACCTCCTTAGGCAGAGCTCAGGGTTACTCAGGTGAGCAGAGTGCTCAAAAAGGTGTTTTTGCATGAACCTGTTAAGACCTGCATGAAGAAGAGATAAAGTGAGAGTCTACTTATTTATTTTTTGATCAGTGGGATTAGTAGAGCAGAGTCAAGAAGGGTTCCGAAGTGGGAAAAGCTGAGGTCATGGGGCACTGCAGGCAACCAGGGTGCAGGAGCTCTCCAGGGTGCTGACCGGTTTTAGGTTTTATGCTTCTGCCAAAGACCTTGTGCAAGGGCTGAGAGGTGCAGTACACAAAAGGTCCTTGACATTTCTCAGGATTAAGGAATTAAGACTCTTCATTTAGATGAAAGGAAAAAAGTTCAATGCTTTCCAGATGGTAAAATGCCAGACTCTGTT
The DNA here is from genome assembly GCF_950295315.1 of Erinaceus europaeus. Taxonomy (NCBI): domain Eukaryota; kingdom Metazoa; phylum Chordata; class Mammalia; order Eulipotyphla; family Erinaceidae; genus Erinaceus; species Erinaceus europaeus. The sequence goes on from NC_080171.1 coordinate 104,329,501, forward strand.
GCTGGTTGCCAGGAAAGTCTAGGCCTAAGATACCTGAATTGTTCTGTACCCACTTGGTGTGATGTTATTTTCTGCAGGAACAGCCTTGCAGTTAGAGAAACACATCCAAAGACATCTGGGCTCCCAAGAAAATACAGACAATACCACCTACTTCACCATCAAAACTGAGGCACTGCAGGAGAAAGAGCAGATAGAGTGAGCAGGGTGAGAACCCACAGCTCTGCTACCATGTGCCAGGAGCCTTCTGCCCATTCCCTGCTGTGCAGGGCAAATAAGGAGTTAGGGTGAAACATACCCTGCCTTCAAGGGTCAGCAGAGGTGCCATTGGCCTTCTTAGGACATGAGAACTGTTCTAGGTCTTGATTATGTGATATGAAGTCAGCAAGTCAGGGATGCTTAAAAGGCACAGCTGGGTGGCTGTAATCTAGGAGTCCAACTTTCCTTCGACCTCACTTTTTAACCAGGACTGGTTATGCCTAAAGAAAAGTGGAGATGGATGGCACTTTTGTGGGGAAGTTAGTTTGTCATGCAGCTGGCCTTTGGTTTGCTTTATAAAATACATCTGATACCAAATGGGTCAAATGGGTATGCTGTTTAATGATGGGGATATGGTCTAAGAAATGTGCTGTTAGGCAATTTCGTTATTGTAGAAACACCACAGAGTATAATTACACAGACCCTGATGATACAGTCCACTATACATTTAAGCTGTGAAACCAGCACTGTAATGTGGCCTGCCGTTGACCAGCATGTGTTTATTATGTGGCACACAATTCTAGATGGTGATGGATCCTATGTCCCATGTCCCTCCCTGTGACAGCTGTAGTAACAGCAGCCATCATTTAGTGAACATTTAGTCTATGCAACCACAGTGCCAAGACTTTCTAAAGCCTCAGTATGCTGAATCCACACAATACAAATCCCATGAAGGGAGCTTTATTATCAATTCCCCTAGTTAGTCTCTGCATAACATAGCTGATGCAAACCCAGGCCTATTAGATTCCAAAGTCTATGAAGCTTCCTGGTGAAGAGACCAGGAATAGGTGGCAACAGTCAGAGGGCACAAATTTCTAAGGAGAGGAAAACGTCACTGTCCACTGAGTGAGTCACCTCATACCTCCTATCTATGGACTCAGTTCACCTTATACCAATTCTGTGACGCAGTCACTTTTATGATCTGTTTTTACAGATGAGAAAACTGATGTAGGTATAGAAAGAGTAGTGTTCTGATGGGTTCTAAACTCATGGCAGAAAAACTCAGCCACTGCACAGGGCTAGTCTTTCTGGAATAATCAACATGGGGACTGTCTACTAGGGCTGGAGAAAGGAACAGATGAGGTTCGCAGACAAGCACAGGTTTGGGAAGCTGTCTCACAGCACTGGGCAGCCAGTTGCATTGTAGGAAGGAGGCTTGGGGAATAGCAGGTGGACAGGATTCCCAGAAGCAGCTGGATTCTGACCTAGAGGACACTGAGTGCCATTCAACACAGGAAGACATAAACTAGAGAACTGAAAACCGACAACTCTGTGACTCCTCTAATGGCAGAGAGCCACAAACCACTTCCAGTAGGATGGGCTAGGCTTTCCTGCTCCATTTAAATCACAAACCTGGGAACAATCAAGTACCTTGATAAGGCTTTGGGTAGCACCACATTCTAGAGTGGTTGAGGAAGTCTTACAGAGAAAAGGCAGGGGGTGGGGGATGGAGGGATAAATGACCTGATCTATTCTGGGTTTAGAAACCTGTGAATATGCAAACCTGCCCTGTTAGGGGAAGGTGGTGATAAAAGGCTTTGCAGATGGATGGAAGAGCATAATGATCCTTCTTTGCCATTTTCAGCTCCCAGGGCCCCTTGGGCTGACATTTCACAGGATGGACTCTTATTTCCCTTTTGCTTATCCTACCTGGTCAATACAATCCAGCTGTCAGCTACAGCAAGGGCTGCCCTTCAGGGTGACCCTGGACCTGCCTGTCACCTCTGCTCACTGATAGCTTATTAGGAGTTTTTTTGTTTTTTTTTTTCCTTCCTCACTAGAGCACTGCTCAGCTCTGGCTAATGGTGGTTGGGGGATTGAACCTGGGACCTTGGAGCCTCAGGCATGAAAGTCTTTTTGCATAACCATTATGTTATCTCCCTCTTCTCCCCTTCTTCTTCTAGCGTTTGCCCTTCTTCCGTAGCCAGTCAACAGCATCAGGTTGAGCCTGATGTAAAGTTTCGAGACATCCTTTGAATCTGGAGAGGTGGCAGTCGTTGACTATGTGGGTCATAGTCTGTAGCCGCAGGGGCAGTTCGGGTCGTCTCTGGCTCCCCAGCGATGGAACATAGCGGCGCACTGGCCATGGCCTGTTCGATAGCGATTGAGGAGGGCCCAATCAGAACGTGCTAGGTCAAAGCTGGGTTGATGCTTGCAGGGGTCTGTGATGAGGTGTTTGTTCTTTACCTCAGCTGACTGCCAGCTCTGTTTCCAAGAGTCTGGAACAGAGAAGTTCAGTGTAGGCGTAGGAGACCAGATTGGGTGACGAGACGTCAAGCGTTGGACAGGGTGGGCGAAGATATCTGCGTATATTGGTAGGTCCGGTCGAGCGTAGACATGGGAAATGAACTTAGATGATGCCGCATCCCGACGAATATCTGGCGGGGCGATGTTGCTAAGAACTGGCAGCCATGGAACTGGGATGGAACGGATGGTTCCAGAAATGATCCTCATGGAGGAATATAATTTGGAATCGACCAAGTGGACATGGGGGCTACAGAACCATACAGTGGAATAGCATAATGCCAGAGATGATGATTGTAGTGTGGAAGCGCTTGCGCCCCATGAGGAGCTGGCCAGTCTTGCAATGATGTTATTCCTCGCGCCCACCTTTGCTGCAGTTTTTATGAGATGTTTGTGAAATGACAGAGTGCGATCGAGAGTAACGCCAAGATAGACTGGCTGGGCTTCATGCCATATTCTCGTATCGCCAAGCTGCACATTAAGCTCACGCGAGGCCGAGGCATGGTGTAGATGGAAAACAGATGATACCGTTTTTGCAGTGCTAGGGATTAGTCGCCATTTTTTACAGTAATCAGATATCAGAGACATGCCTTTCATGAGTGTTTCCTCGAGGATGCCAAACTTGGATGCCTGAGTTGCACAGCAGATGTCATCGGCGTAGATGAACTTCCTTGAAGAAGTTTCTGGGAGGTCTTCTCCCCTGCTATTTTGTTTCTAAGAGCAGTCCTCCAGCCTGGTGCTTGCTCAGACCATGGGCAGGGATCTCTCTCTCTCTCTCTCTCTCTCTCTCCATAAACTGCCCACTTGCTCTTGCATTGGTGAAAGCTGTTCCCTCAACTTTCTCTCTTTGGCACTGTTAAGACATACTTCTGAGGTGGTAACAGAATGCACAGACACAACACAAGTGCCATCCTATTCTGTCTGTAGAATCCAAGTTCTCTTCTGTGGAGAACATCAATCAGCATTTTAGAGAAGAGATACTGTCACAGTGACAAAAGTGGGAACAGTGGTCAAAGCAAAAGGTCCTCTGGGACATGGCTTTAACAAGGCTGTGGCATCCTTTCTAGGTGTGGTGCCCCACCTCCGTGGAGCACTGAGCAATGGAGGGTAGAGAGCTAAGGTAACTTTAGATATTGTACAGCATGAGTGCTAACATAATTTAACAACTATTTATTGAGTCTCTTTAGCAATGTGAAAGGCTAAAATAGGTACCCATACTCAAGTAACAAGCCTTATGCCAAAGTGGGTGATGGTTCTCGTTTTCTGGGAACTATCTACTGCTGGACACCTCCCTTTCTGGGAATTAGAAGGAGTGACAGGTTAACTTTGTCACAAACAATCTGAGAAAGCATTCGTTTTATGCCTGGAACTCAATTTAATTCAATTTTCAGAGAATTAAATCTTTTAGGGGTACATTTACCAAATAGCTACAGGCTGTCATCCAGTAAGCATTCCTTGAGAAAGTCTGTCCTCAAACAGGTTGCTCTTTGTCTCAAAGTACAAATGAATGAGTGAATGTAGACATGAACAATCAGTGACACCCTGCACAGAACACTGCCCCACACTGGACAACGCACCTACCCATAGCTAAGCTTTGCTAAAGGCAGCAACTAGAAGGGTTACTCTTTCCCTCTGGAGAACGATGACTTTGGAAGAAGAGTTGCATCTGTCTGTGGACTATGATTTTTTTTTTTTTCATCTTCTTTCTGAGGGTCAAGGCTAGTTAAGTGTGCACTTAACTGCTCCCTCTGACACTCTCACTTCTCAACCTGCCTACCCAGGGCAGCAACTCTCCTCCAACCCTATTTCCTCAGCCTCCCTACCAGGATTTAACACAGTAAGTGGCTGTAGATTTGCTCCGCTCTTCCTAAGTTACTGGATGAAAATGCACACTAGTTTGAAATGAGGAGGTTAAAGATCAAAACAGTGGCTGCCCCTGCAGAGTTTAAATGTCAGAAAAATATGAACACATTTGAAACCTTTCCTGGCGCTTTGTGATTCTGCCCTTTCAGATGATTCCCCCCTATTTCCAGCTTCCATTATCTGAATCTGCTCTGCTGGACACTTGCTGGCTATAAAAAGCTTCTTCACCCTAGGACTGAGTGCAAAGAGCCTCTGGGGCACCACAGTAAATGATGGGGACCTATTGGTAGCTACAAACCCACAGCAAGATGTCTGCAGTCCTTTGCTACTTATGTACACTTCAGTAAGGGGTCTAATGAGGAAGAGAGAAAGGGCTTGCTGACAGTCACTGTTGCAGACAAAAGGCAGGCCATATTTAGCTTCACATGGTGGGATTTGCTACAGAACCACATGTGCTCATCTTTGACCCAGTGGAAGAGAAGAGAGTTTTCCAGAAATAAAAGGGTGAGTATAAGCTGGGTTTGGCTCTGTAAGTCAGCCTCTCCCCTTACCCCTTTACCACTGTGTCCCCTTGTTTTGTCACATTGAGGGGAAACTCCTTAAGGGTTTTCCACCTTCCCAACAGGCTCAATCTTTGCAGCTACCACTGCTACTTGTGGCCAGGAAGACATACACAACACACAGTAATTGCCAACCACATAATGAACACCAAAGAAAGGGAAGTCCTGGGGATCTACACTAGAACAATGCATGGAGAGTACCTCTAGTGGCAGAGTGAGAGCTGATGCTGGCTGACCAGTATTCCCCTGGCAGGGGTATTACTGTTACGCAAATGTACAGTTAGGACATCCGGGGAGATTTTCTGCCTGAAAACATCCCCTCTTACAGATGATCAAAGAACCTCCTTAACTCTGTCACTGTACTCCCTCAATGTACTTTTACTCTTTCAGGTTAAGTTTTTCTGGATACTGCTGATAACAAGCCCTCCCCTGAGCAGTCTGTTTGGACTGGTGTAAGTAGACAGCTGATGGGCAGGAGGGATGCTTACCACAGTGCTCTCAAGCAGTATCTTTCTGGGAAATGCTACAAGCAGTATCAATCAGGACACCCAAAATTTAAGTGGATGGACAGGAAGAAAATAGAATTCTGAGAAATCGCTGATACTAAAAAGCAGAGTTTAGAAATCTAGCCACTGGATTCTGTTTTCCTTTTTTTTTTTTTTTTAAGCACTTTGAAGTTTAAAATGCTAAACATTATCCCATAAGATAAACCTGGTGGTCCTGGCCCGGCCTTTCAGAATCTGTAATGAGCCACAGGGTCCCCCAGCTTTGTTTTTAGAGCTTGGGTCTGACCTCTGACAACTGATACCCTCAGGTGAATACAAGGAAATCTGCACAGTGCAGTTATGCCCTCATGATGCCACACAACATATTCTTTATCCAGCACCTTTCGCAAGCACAATGATAAGGAACAGAGTATTACAAGGTCCTTTTCTATGTGATGATGATTAGATGAAAGCTTTACTGATAGAAGGCTATGTTATTACTGCATTATATTATTTTCCAATAGATTCCACAAGTTGACAACAAGTAGATAATGTTCTAGTATGGAAGAGAGAGAAATCTTGTTTTGTTAAATGCAATCTCAGCCTTTGTGTATGTACCGAGGTGCTAACCTGGCCCAATTTTTATTTTACATTCTTGGGAGGAACGGGAGTGAGGATGAGAAAGGAGAGAGGGGGAGGCAATGAAGGGGTTAGGAGGAAGGGAGGGGCACAGAGAGAAGAGAATAGGCAGAAAAATCTTCCTTTAGTTCTAATCAGAAAGCTCTATCACCTGACCCCAAAATGGGGTTCTTTAATCTAGTACAAGGATCAATATCAGAGGTCAAGTCTACTTAGTTAAAAATAGGCAGGAATGATAAAAGAATTTCAGAAAGCTTTCTCTGCACAAACTTAGACAGTATGCCACTCACCAGTTGAGATAAAACTCCCATCACTACAAATTTATGCACTTTTACTACTTCAAACATGTTACATAAACTATAAGAGAGGAATTGGTGCCTGCTCTGAAATCTCTCCAGCTAGACTAATATCAAATTTTAAACATTGCTTCAGTTTGTGTTTGTAGTTTTAAACAAATAGAAAGACTGCCTGGCAGCTTATTTTTAGGGGAGGTAAAATAAAAATATAGCAGTGTCTCTCCAAATCTATGCTTCACCAATTCTGTGTTTCACACATTTTACAACTTCCTAATAAACTTTCTGGCTGCATTCAAATAATACTTAATACTACACAGAACATTAAAATATATATATGCAAAGCAAGCATGTGCAAGCCCCTCCCTCATGAAGGGTATTTGAATGGAAATTGGAACATTGTTAAAATGCCAGGTCTGGGACTACAGTGCTTGACCCCTCCCTTACTCGGCCCCACACAGTTATGGCCCGCCTTTTGTCCAAAAGGTAGCCCATTGCAATGCCACAGAGGACACTCAGAAAAACCAGGTTAGAGAAAAACAAGCTGTCTTAGTGTTCCTTATTATTAAAGCAGAAAAAAAAAATACAGACAATGAATACTTTCTGCTTCCTTGAATGTTTTCAAAAAGTTAGCTTTTACAGCTGAGACTTCACTCATGCAAAATAAGTTAATGCCTCATGTTTGGCCGGTGAGATAAGAATATTAAGATAAAAAGTGGACTTGCTTGCACCAAAGCCCAGACATGACAATATGTTTTTTTCCTTTAGGCTCTAGACTCAAAGGGGGAGATTATTTTTTTCCTGCTATTTCTTCTAGGTAGCTCAGCTTGGTAAGGGAAGGTTAGGAGCCAAGACTATGATTTTTCTTTTACAAATCATTTTTGCGCTAGTTTTAGATTTAAAGAGAAGTTACAAAACTGGTCCACATGGTTCCTATGTACCCCTCACCAGTTCTCTGCACTGTTAATATTCTTCCTTACCCAATACATTCATCACAACTAAGAAACCAGTACTGATTTGTTGGTATGCTTCTAATTCTGCTTCTAAAACCCCCTTGTTTCATTGGTTTAATCCCCCCTGCTTAACACTGTATTCTATTTACATAACCACTGTTAATTAAGCACCGCCCTGCCTGCAGGGCATTGGTTTAATCCTGCTGGTTCATACTCTCTTTTTGCTCTGCCCCCTCTCCTTGTCACACCCTGATTTCCACCAATCTTTTTTCGCTCCACCCTCTCTACGTCACATCCTGTTTCCACCCTACTTGGCGAGTATATATAAGGACAGGATTGTGATTAGAGATGGGCTTAGATTGTGCTGCGTTCCACATGAATAAATACTGAACTGTGTACCACTCAGCCATGAGTCTCTGGTCGTCTGTCTCCTGCCTGCGAAGCTAGCCCGGCATTGATTAGTTATCATTGATTACACTCCATACTTTCGCTGAGATTTACCAGTTTTTCCAGTATTATGATCTTTATGTTTCAGGATCCAACTCAGGTTGGCATATACCATTTAGTTGTAATAAATTAATGAAAGTTTAATGCTTATATAAAATTCCTAAAAATGTGCTTTTGGGTCATAAACTAGGCCTAGGCATCTGTCCGTCCTTTGCTGACTAGTTTCATTGTAAAGGGGTCTGGGGAATAATGTGAACTGATGTACATTAAATACCAGAGGGCTGGTTCATTATGCTTCTTTGATACAACAATCTCAGAGTCTGTTTCATGGACATAGGGTTTCCTTCTGGAATAATAAAATGTTTTGGAAATAAGAGGTGGTAGTTGTATGACAATAAGAAGACACTAGAAGTCATGGAATTATTTACTTTAAAATGGCTACTTTTATGTTACATGAATTTCACCTCTACTGAAAAGAGGAAATCCCTGTGCTCTCTAAAATTTTTGACATATCTTAGACACAACAACTACTCAAATGGGAATAACTGGGGTCCCGTTTTTAAAAACTATATTTCTCCTGCCCACCAATCTCATGAATGGTTTCTCAATGAGCTGAGAATAAAATGTACAGTTTCCAGGTCTTGCCTGCCTCTACTTGCTCTGTATTTATTTCCTCCATGTCCAGTGCACATCCCAGTCACAGAGGCTTCTGGCAGTTCGTGCTTACACTATGCCATTCCTCAACATGAGGTTTCTGGGTAGCTGAACTGGATGAGATGATGAATGAAATTACAACTGATGTTACTATTTGCACTACTGGATAAAAATTGAGACAGAGGATAGTTGAGAATTGTACTTAGGGAAATGGCCCAAACACTATGGAAGGTGGTAGAACCTTCAAAAGTTGCAGGCATTCAACTGACTCAAGGACAAGAACTTCTTAAAAAAAAAAAAAGGGGAGTCGGGCGGTAGCACAGCAGGTTAAGTGCACATGACGCAAAGCGCAAGAACCAGCATAAGGATCCTGGTTCGAGCCCCCGGCTCCCCACCTGCAGGGGAGTCGCTTCACAGGCGGTGAAGCAGGTCTGCAGGTGTCTATCTTTCTCTCCCCCTGTCTTCCCCTCCTCTCTCCATTTCTCTCTGTCCTATCCAAAAACGACAACAATAATAACTACAACAATAAAACAAGGGCAACAAAAGGGAATAAATAAATAAATATATAAAAAAATATATATGTGTGAATATATATACATATATACAATATATATGCACTGCTCAACTCTAGCTTATAGTGGTACAGGGGATTGAATTTGGGACCTTGGAGCCTCAGGCATGAGTTTCTTTTCTTTTTTTCTTTTTTTGCAAAATCATTATGCTACCTCCCTCACCCCTAGGATAAGAACTTCTTATGACTGGGACCTAGGAAATGGATTTACTCTATTCATATTTCATTTTTTCCTAACATTTCCCAAACAGTATTTCATGAAGCCCAATAACTGAAAAAAATGTCAACAGTAAAGGTAGAAACAGCCTTTTCTGATAGACTTCCGTCCATTCCCAAGTCACTGTTAGACCACAAGGGTTCTGAGAAAATGGGTTTAAAAACTGCAGGTTGGGGGGCCGGGCGGTAGCATGGAAAGGACTCCCCGCAAAGCGCAGGGACCACAGTAAGGATTCCAGTTCGAGCCCCCGGTTCCCCGCCTGGGGGTCACTTCACAGGTGGTAAAACAAGTCTGCAGGTGTCTATCTTTCTGTCCTCCTGTCTGTCTCCCTTCCTCTCTTGATTTGTCTCTGTTCTATCCAACAACAACAATAATAGTAGCAATAAGGACAATAAAAATGGGAAAAAATGGCCTTCAGGAGCAGTGGATTAATAGTGCAGGCACCGAGCCCCAGCAACAACCCTGGAGGCAAAATAAATAAATAAAGTATTAAAAACTAAACAAAACAAAAAAGCCCCTGCAGGCTGAGGGGATAGGTGGAGGCACACACCTGGAAGAGTGCACATGTTACCAAGTGTGAGGACTTAGGTTCAAGCCCCGGTCTCCAGCTGTAGGGGACTGCTACCTGAATAGTGAAGTAGTCCTGTAGGTCTCTCCCTCCACCTCCACCCTTCCCCCATCTCTCCTTCCCTCTCAATTTGTCTCTACAAAAAAAAAAAAGGAAGGAAAGATAAAAGGATAAAAATGGTCATAGGGGGCTCCAGTGATAATTAAAGACAAACAGACAACAACAAGAACAAAAACTCTGCAGGTTGAGATGAGAACAACTCCAAGGTCCATGAATTCTTAAAGGCATATTTTAAATATGGCAATATTACTTCATAGGGATATAGTGGGTTGATGAAAAAAGTCATTTCTTTTTTTTCCATGTTTTTCCATTATTCATGCAAAAAGGTGTCATGACTTTTTAGACAACCCAATAATTCCAGGAGCTTTGACAACATATATTATTGTGTAATCACCACCACAATTAAGACATGAAATATTTCCACCACTCAAATACATTTTTGTCCCTTTGGGGACAATCTTCTGCTCTCACTACCAACTCCTGGCAGCTGCTGATTTGATTTCTGTCCCTAAGGCTGTGTCTTTTCCAGAAGGTCATATAAATAGAATCATACAATAAGTAGCCTTTTGTGTTTGGCTTTTATCAATTTTTCTTTCCCATGAAACTGCGTGCGGCCTTGTATAATTTCATTGTTCCCTAGGCTACTTTTTCCTTTCAGGTAGAAACAGAGAGGAGGAGTAGAGACCACAGCACTAATGCTTCTCCCAGTGGTGTGACACCTCCCGTGTGGCAGTGGGGCTCAAAAGCAGGTCCTATGTAAAGGAAGGCATGCAGCTCACCCTCTGGTCCTGTTTTTTTTTTTTTTTAACAACTTTTTAAAAAAATATTTTTTAAAATTATCTTTATTTATTTGACAGAGACAGCCAGAAATTGAGAAGGAAGGGGGTGATAGAGAAGGTGAGAGACAGAGAGACACCTGCAGCCCTGCTTCACCACTTGCAAAGCTTTCCTCCTGCAGATGGGGACCGGGGTCTTGAACTCAGGCACTTGCGCATTGTAACATTTGTGCTCAACCAGGTGTGCCATCACCTGGCCCCTCTTTCATCTTTTGAAAGGTCTTTGATGTAAGACAATTTCAATGTTTTTTAAAAAATTTATTTATTTATTTATTTATTTATTTATTTATTTATTATTGGATAGAGACACAGAGAAATTGAGAAGGGAGGGGAGATAGAGAGGGAAGAGACAAGAGACACTTGCAGCCCTGGTTCACCACTTATGAAGCTTCCCCCTTGCTGGTGGGAACCAGGGGTTAAACCTGGGTCCTTGCTCACTGTGATGTGTGCAGTTAACCAGGTGTGCCACCACCTGGCCCAACAATTTCAATGTTTATACATCAAATCATTTTATATTTTCCCTTAATGCCTCTTGAGCAAGAAGAAAAAGTAACACTTACCTTCTGGAATACTTGATAGTTGGATTTTGACCATATATCAAGCTAGGGGTAGAAGATAAAAATAGCAAGTTTAGAACTTATGGCTCCAAGAATGAAATTGCAACCACATCTACATTTATAAATCTTGAAAAAAAAAAACACATGATTTATAAGAACAAAATCCTGGTGTTGAAAGGTTCTTAAATGTCTAGTTTGATTTCTTCCTTATCAACATGATGGTGATTTATGGAACATAACTGAAGGAACAGTGATGCCAATTCCAGACACTGGTTGTGTCGAAGGCACTCTGAGCTGAACCCCTTACTCACTTCTCTAATACTGACATCAGCCACAGTTCTCTTACATCACTCAGTGTGCCAAGGTCAATCCTGCCACAGGACCTTTGCACTTGTGCCGCTGACTGGATGGTTCCTTCCCATACTTTATCTCAAATGTCATCGTATAAGAGAGACATTTCCCACTTAACTATTATTTCCAAGCTTACTGTCTTGATTTGTTATCATTTCAATAATTAAAAATACAGCATTTAGAACCCTGTAAAACGTTTTATTTATATTGTCCTGGTATGTGGACTAGCATGTTCTCAGCATCAATGAGGCTTTGCTCAGTGCAAGAAAATGAACAGTTCCCAGATGCTGTGCACCTGCAGTTCGATGCCTGGCACTGCTCAAGGAACCCACAGGAGCTCACTACCACAGGAACCCACTCATTTAGTCCCCAGGAGAAGCTGATCCAGGTGATCCCAATAAAACCCCACATTCCAGATGAGATGATTCAGAGCTATTTAATTACCCAAGGTAAAGTGGAATGGTTTCACCTGGTGGTTCTCCAGCTTGGTACCGAGAGCTCCTATGGGGATTAAAAATAACTACTCCTGGGTCCTTTTTCTAGAGTATCTGAATTAGAAGTGGGTCTGCTCATTCTTTTGGCAGTAGTTAGCTGTGGCGCCTAGTCAAGTAACAAACTCTTGACCCAGAGCACCATGATTTAACCCATGAAGTAACTAGAAGTGCAAGATGAAACTGGATAGGGCTTGGAGAAAACCTAATCTAATTTTCCTCTAGCTATAGTCAATTTGGGCACATGGGAGTCCATGGCTCATTCTAACCAAAACTATTTTGGTTTCATAGTTTTATATGAGAAGTCAAATCAATAGACTTTTCATAGTTTCCAGAGTTTAGAACAAATTAAAAATGGCAAAAATAGAACTACCCTTAGCGTAGTGCTGGGACAGAATTCAGGATAGTGCAGATTAAAAGAGGGGCTGTCAGTATGTCCCATGGGTGCTAAATGTCAACTTTAATATAGAAGTTTAAGAGTTGAGCAAATTGAAATACTTGGTCAATGGGCCTCTTGGAACCTGCCTTTGGGGTTGGCCAGTGGTCAAGGTGGAAACCTGACACATGGTATATAAATGTGTATGTTATGTTATTGATTTTGGAACATCCGGGAGCAGAAGAAGCAATCAGAGGGGAAGTCTCTTAAATAGACAGGAAGTGAAGTGTTGCATTTGATATGGGACAGTTCAGTTTTGTTTCTGTTCTGAAGAAGGTGCCAAAACTATACTTTTGAAAACCATCCATGGAAATGAAAAGTTAAGCAGTGAGCAGGCATATCTACTTCTCCCTGCTTCTTTCTGTTCACAATCAGTTTCATATCAATTTCACTTGTGTTTGAAAACTTTCAGGACAGTGCAAGAGATTAAGAAGACGCTGATGAGGTTACTCAGGGCCTCTGCAAAGCCTTCCTGCTGGAGAGGGTGAGGCTCTGCTAGTATAAGTCCAGTAAAAATAATGGAAGAGGGTCCAGGTGGTGACGCATCTGGTTAAGTGCACACATTACAGTACGCGAGGATCCAGGTTCAAGCTCCTGGTCCCCACCTCTAGGGGGAAAGCTTCCCGAGTGGTGAAGCAGGGCTGCAGGGGTCTCTTGTCTCTTTAGCTCTTTACCTCCTCCTCCCATCTCAATTTCTTTTTTTCCCTATCCAATAATAAATAAATAAAAATAATCTAAAAAGTAATGGGGGAGTTGGGTGGTAGCGCAGTGGGTTAAGTGCACGTGGTGCAAAGCACAAGGACCGACGTAAGGATCCTGGTTCGAGCCCTTGGCTCTCCACCTGCAGTGGAGTCACTTCACAGGCGGTGAAGCAGGTCTGCAGGTGTCTATCTTTCTCTTCCCCTCTCTGTCTTCCCCTCCTCTCTCCATTTCTCTCTGTCCTATCCAACAACAACATTAGTAACAACAACAATAATAACTACAGCAATTAAACAACAAGGGCAACAAAAGGGAATAAATAAATAAATATTAAAAAATAATGGAAGCGTTTTTACTCATTGAACATTCATTCATATTGTCTTTTCCCACCCTGCTACTGCACCATCCCCTTTCTAGATTTACTATAGAAGGCCCCTAACAAGTCCTTCTCCTACTATGGTTAGCCTGCTCTTCAAAAAGTTAACTTCAATTATTCCCCCATAGTTAAACCGATTGACTGGGTAAGAATTCTAGGCATTAAGTTTTTAGGTACCATAGTTTAAACTTGACATGCTAGCAATCTGTAAGGTGAAAAACTGTTATGTTCCCCCCTCAGAGAACTCTGAAGGGAATCTCTTAAGAAAACAATTTGAGCTGGGTGGAGGCTTACCAACAGCGTAGCGTGTACATGTTACTGTGTGCAAGGACCAGGGTTCAAGCCCTGTGCCCCTATCTAGCTGGGGGAAGCTTCACTTCAGGTGTCTCTCTCTCTTCCAGTCTCTTCCAAAAAAAAAAAGAAAGAGGAGGAAAAAAAAGAAAATCATAAATTAACCCCCATATTATCAATTCTGTGGGAGAAAATATTGTTGGGCGGCTGGTCATATCTGGGAAGGCAATTCAAGTTCATGTTTCTGCAATAATTCAGCTCAAGGCTTTTAAAAATTCAGCATTTAAAGATTATTCAGCAGTTGCAGAATGAATAAGAATGATTTTTTTTTTAAATCTCTTCCTTCCACCCAAATCACTGCCAAGATGACAAGGAGATGTTAAAGATTCTAAATCTAAATTTTAGGAAGAGTAACATCAGTGTCTGAACTTGGAGCTAATATAGTTCTCTTTCCATTTTAAGCCCACAGCTGTTTCTTCTGAAGTTCACTATTTATCTTTCCTGCCTGTGTTCACATCATACAGAGGCCGACCAAGACATAAACATGAGACCATGAAAAAGAGAAAAGGGAGGGTGATCTGCATGTAAACTGAAAGTTACAGTTCTTCTTTAAAGGAGAAATTTAACTAAAACCTTCAGTATCTGCAAAACATATCATAAAAATCATCTGGAGACAAGTACGTATAAGTCTAATTAAGAGATGAACTCTCTCTCCAATCTCTGTCTTCTCTAAGCGCATCACGCTTATTCAAAGTGAGCATGTCACTCTTTTTGAAAGGCAGTTTAAATATATTATTCAGGACCCAAGGGACAGTTCCAACCATCTGGGGCTGAAGGACATTAGACAATATGTCCTATTTACCAGGAGCCCATTGGTAAGAAAGGAATGCTATCAGATAACAATGGATTCTCTTCTTGCTGGAAGGCACAGCAGGCGACTGGTACCTGATTTTCTGCTAGATTGATGCCAAAGAAAGCCATTTAAATGAGTGTTCAGGAGTCAGCGCCCTGACTTTCCTCAGGGTCAGGAAGATTTTAGAAATTCATTTCAAGAAGCCAGGACTAACCTGAGTTAATATTTATTAGCTTCAGCTATTGTGGTGCAAAGGTGGGTCTGGCTACCAAGTTTCTGTTGGTTGTGATATTAAAAAAAGAAGCATTCTGGTAGCTGGAAACTTTCAGTCTGATGAATGAGACATTATTCTAAACTATACTGTCTGGAAAAGAAAGCAAAGCACACTTCAGTATTCTGGGCCAGCACCAGAAAGATCTTTAAATGAGAAAGCCAACCTATGGTAATTAGTGGCTGACTCTGCCATCTTAGGAGCAATCTCTGGAACTCTGGGATATTGGAACAAGTATTTTCGGGTGGGAACGTAGTCTGCTCTCCAGTAAAATGAAAACACACCCCAGAGATGGCCAACTGTTTGGCATGAAGACATCTTTCAGGTCAAACATCTAGATGTCAAAAGCCCTCTTGATGCACAGGAAGTTATAAAAGGTAACAACAACAAAAAATTCTTATGTGAGAAATCCAATTTGTCACATCAGTGAAAAGAAAAATCAAAATGGTCAACAGTAACAGGACCAGGACAATTACCATGACTACAGCTGTCAAAACCAGCTGACTCCACTCTGCACTACTACCATGTAATATTTCTAAATATTTCTGGCAATTACAGGAGGGTGATAAAATTATTTCCAATTTATAGTTAAAGAATCTGATGTCCAGAGAGGTCAAGCAACTTATCCAACACCACATATTTAATAAATGGTGGAGAGTCCAAGCTCAGGTTTGTCTTCATTTTTAAGGAGGACTGACTTTCAGGATACTCTCCCCACTCCTCTCATGTCCCTCAATCTGTCACAACACCTCTGAGGCATTCTTGCCACACTGCAACATGACAAGTCCGTTTCCAGGTCTGCTGATGTGACAATTATTGCCACTAACAAATAATCAATTACCAGCAGGCGAAAATTTCAGTGGCTAATCAGAAAGTTACACATTCTGCATTTCAGAAAACAGAAAATGAACTAACTATAAATTACCTAAAACTAACACAAGTTTAAGCTGTACAAGTATTTCAAACTCAATTTATTAGTAGCTTTATCTTGAAAGGTTAACAGGTGAAATGATTAACAGGTGAAACTGAGTAGAATGCTATAAACTAGCAATGGTGATGGGTATCTGTTACGTCAGCTTTCAAAATCATAAACTCCTATTTGGTCATCTTTCCTTAAGTTTGCTTACCTCCCTCTGGAGAACAGAAAAGTGAACAAGTTTTAGCCCAGAACAAAGTGTTACAGGTCTGTTATTCCTCAACTTTTCACTTTCAATCAGGACATACATTTGTTACTAAAAAACTGCTGAAAGCACAATTTCAGGGCATCCTCTGCATCTGAATTAATCCGATTCCCCTTCCCCACTTTCACCCTCCCCCCGTAAGTAACAAGAGGCCATTTTTCTGAAGGTCGTCTGAACAATTTCAAAGGCTATAACAAATCAAAATGTTCCCTGCATCTAATATCAAACGGGGCTGATGCCAACACCTATTAGAGAAATCAGATTCAAGCTTCCCCCAGCCTCCTCGACCCATACACACACACATCCAACTTTGAAGTGGGAAGAATTCAGGGATCAGAAATTACCCTGGAGACAGCTCTGGCTGTCTTTGAAGGTTCCCTTTGATACCACCATTTCTTTTCCTCTCTTACGATAGGAGGCTAAAAGCTGCCTTTTTTTTTTTTATTGATACGGGGTAATTAATGAAGCTATAGCATTAACATAACCTAAATTCCCTAATAAGCTAAATTCAACTGAGACACTTAGGGTTTTTTTTTTTTCCTAGTTAAGTCTGAACTGATATAAAATCAGAACAATGCCTAGGTATTCAACTTAAATTTGTCTTTTAACATGCTGAGTCATGGCTCTTTGCTCCTCTCAGATTACAACGAACATCAGTTTGGTAAGTCTTAAAGATAATTTTACATGCTGTCAGAATTAAGCATTAGAACTAAGCATCCCAGGTAGGGAAAGGACTGTTAGGGTGCCGACAGTAGTTGCTGCAAAGTGCAAAGTGACAGCCTTGCTGGGACTCTGGTGGGAGAGAAATCTCCAGGTCTGGAAACTATGACAGTGTGGGATGGCTTTTGTAACAAGAGGGGTAATTAAATCATTTAGAATGTGCTGGTTGCTTGACTTTTGGAGGAGAGAAAACAGCATAAGTGGAAGTTCAGACTCCTTTGGGCCTAGGGAAGCTTTCTAAACCACACCCATGGAATACCCACAGTGCTCTTGGAGACTGCAGCAACCACCCCTAACCGAGGCACCCAGCAAAGGCATGGCTGCATTTCAAATGTGCAAAACTACAAGCAACAATTTATTCTTTTAGACAGCACTTCAAGTTCCAATGGCTTCTTGTAAAGGTTGCATTTTATTTGAGATGTGCTAGACATTTCAATACATTAATCGCACTAATGTGGGTATGCACATATACATATATATATATATATATATTAGTACACATGTACCAATATCAGTACTCAAAATAGAACACTAGTAATGTCTGCATGATTTTATTTTTATTGTTTATAAAGTGCCCTGAAAAAAAAAAAGATAAGTCAAATTGGCTAGGATTAGATTCTGGGCAGAGTAGTCATTTTGAGAGTCTCTGGCAAATGTGGTTAGCGTATTACTAAAATAACAAATGGAGGTGGTCTCTCTCTTCCCAATTTTAGGGTTCTTGCCATGCACTTGGGTAAATACATGCAGTTGTAAGAAGGAGTAAGAGGCCCCTTATATCACATTTGTGATATGAATCACAGTAGAATTCAGGTTCCCAAACACCTATTTTCTTCCTGATGAACAGAGAACCCAGGCTAGTCTCCCACTAGAAAAATCTGCACTGTGAGCAGGTCTCATTTCTTTGATTTATTTATGACTTTACTCCCTACAGCTTCCTTTAATGCCCATCTCTAATTTCTGATTCTTTTCCATTCCAGCTAAGGCATTTTCCTTTCCCAAAGTTTTTTTCATGGTCTCCTCCCATACATTACTGGGATTCTGCTGTGTTCTAGGCACTGAAGTATATCCTTCAGACAATCAAGGGACTCAGTTTGGGCCCTTGAGGAACTCCTGGAAGAAGGAAGTTTGAAGGGACCAGGTGGTGGCGCACCTGCTTAAGCACACACATTACAGTGCACAAGGACCCGGGTTCAAGCCGTTGGTCCTTACCTGCAAGAGGAAAAGCTTCACATGTGGTGAAACAGGGCTGCAGGTGTCTCTCTCCCTATCTTCCCCCCTCCTCTCAATTTTTCTCTGTCTCTACCCAATAATAAATAAATAAAATATAGAAGGAAGTTTGAGATGTGGCATAGTGTGGCAGCAGGCATGTTCTAGTTTTAGATCCATTTGCTTGTATGGAAAATGAGTTTCCTAGCACCTCGGATTCAGTAAGCACTATAGGCAAAGTTTGTTTAGCACAATGTCTATTAGATGATAGAATACTGTCAGTATTTAGCTGTATGGAAGACATGTACACAAATAATCATGATATATTAAGTCTAGTACTAGTAAAAGATTGTTCAGAATGCTATGCATGTATCAATAAGGATGATGATCTGTGTGTACCGGCAGAGGCAAATCCAGGCCTGCCACCTCTAGCTAGAGGCACTGTTCATATAAAAGGCCCTGGAAACAGTGATGGGATGAGAAGGAAGAAAGCACTGTATATATAGTATAAGGGGGAGTAGATGGCATCCTGGGTGAAGGGAACAGAAGGAATACAAGTGTGAAAAGTTGGCTTCTTTTGGGAGAGAAAAGTAGCATAGAAGGATAGAAAGTAAGCAAAAATGTCTAAGATATGGACAGCAGATGAGGTCAGAAGTAAAGCTTTTGAGTTTTCTCAAATTCAAGAATTTTCAGAAATGTGTTTTACAAAACAGAGATTGCTCTAAGGAAAAAGGAAGGAAACAAGAATTTGGTGGTCAAATTAAGTTGCTATACAGCGTCAACTGGCATGAAAGAGGGAATCTGGGCATGGGGGGGTGAAAGGGGGGGACCTGTCTAGAGTAGCCTGAGGAGAGGTAATCAAAGAGGAATTCTAGAAGTGTACATAGAAGACTATTTCTAATTCTTCTAGGCACAGAATGAAAATAATACTAGGTAGCATTTGTTGGGTATTTACTAAGTAGCCAAGTACTACTTTGGACATATTACTTTGGACATGTTCAGTATGGTGCAATTAAATAAACATGTTAACTGTATCATGCAAAGTAGGTAGAATCTTCACACCTTACAACCTAAATTCAGAATATACTTCAATTATATCATGAATTTGTTATCTTTTACCTCATAGTCATTATTATTAATTTGTATGTATCCATTCTTTACCTCTCCAACTCACTTCAAAGTCCTTGGAGAGCCAGGCAGTGTTATGTACCATGTATGACTATAAAGTTGTAAAATGTTGGGGCCAGAGATGTAGCTCAGTGCCAGAGCAAATGTTCCATATGCATGAGGCCCTAGCTCATTTTCTGGCTCTTCCCATCACTCTCACATAATAAAGTTGTAAAACAAAAGCAACAAGAACCAAAAAGAACAAAAGCAACTAGAAGACACTGACTCAGGGACTCTTTGTCAGGATAACTATTAGTCCAGTTTTTTTGCGGATGCTAAGTAGTTTGGAATTTCTCATTTAGAACTGCTGTTACTTTATGAGTCACACGTAATCCCTTGATTAGCTACCTTATTGTTCACATTTACTCCAAACATTGTACCTTTTTTATATAATTTTTTTCTTCAAAAAAAGAAAGGAATGCTTCGTTTTCAATGGAGGAGAGATCATTAGAACTTGGCAGAGTGTAGGACTAAGACAATTAACTGGTGTGGAATGTAGAGATTCTGGGTTACTTCATCAAAATACAAATATCATTACCTTGTGAATCGATCCTCTTACACAACAGACTGTTTCTTTAATTTTTTTGTATTTATTTATTTATTTATTTATTTATTCATTCCCTTTTGTTGCCCTTGTTGTTTTATTGTTGTAGTTATTGTTGTTGTCACTGATGTCATTGTTGTTGGATAGGACAGAGAGAAATGGAGAGAGGAGGGGAAGACAGAGAAGGGGAGAGAAAGATAGATACCTGCAGACCTGCTTCACCGCCTGTGAAGTGACTCCCCTGCAGGTGTGGAGCCGGGGGCTCAAACAGGATCCTTCCGCCGGTTCTTGTGCTTTGCGCCACATGCACTTAACCCGCTGCGCTACCGCCCAACCCCCCACAATAGACTGTTACCTGCTTACACTTGCCACCTTTTCTTAAAGAACATTCTATCCTCATTATAATGTGGCCATTGGTGGTGAGTGCTAGTACTAACAAACTTTAAAGTTTTAATAAGATGCATGAGGAAAAAGGCAAGTTCCCGAGAGAGGGGAAGACATGAGATGGAGAGATGGGATCTTAGTGCTGGGAGGTGACCAGGGTGAATCTGGTGGGCTGCTCAGGCAGAGTGCTCATTACACTCTGGAAGCAAACACAAATGAAGCTTGTCAGTTCCCATCAGCATCCTTGGATGCTCTCTACAGAGCCATATGGAGAGTGTGCAGTCAAGAGAAATTAGGGGTTCACATGGGTGAACTTTCTATGAAACAAATCACTGGTGGAAATAATTTACCTTTTTTTTAAATTGTAGTATCCAACACTTTGCAGTGGATAAGCAACTTCCTGAGGGCTACTAGTTAGTTTCATGGGAAAAAAAAAACCCATCAAATGCACTTGAATTTTTCTCATAGTTCTAGAAAAAGCAAAATGCTGAATCCTGGGCTATTGATGTGCTATGCAATGAAAGAGAGAGAGAGAGAGAGAGGGAGAGAGAGAGAGGGAGAGAGAGAGAGAGAGAGAGAGAGAGAGAGATCCATTTCCTTAGAAGACACATTTAATGAGGCAACTAGGGTCTAAGGTGATAAATTAGAAATTCAACTAAGGGCATTAGGCTTAAAGGAAAAATCAGAAGCCTGATGAAAAATGCAAGGGGAGAGAGAGAGATGTTTTTTGCAAAGCGCTCATCTTCCTACTGACAAATCTATGCTTCTTGATCACTTTGGCTATGATTGCTACTGTTTAATGTCATTCATCTGGGACTCCACAACACTTGTTCTGGGACACAGAAAATAAAGAGAAAAAAACAAGACAAAAGACCCCAGAATGCTTACCTTGCCGTCTTCTGTGTAGACATTTTCATTATACCCCTTTACTATTGTTCGATCAATGAATAGGCTCCGCATGACAACAATCACTTTCAACACCTTTCCCAAGGTCACCTGTCAAAACATACACATGCAAACATGAAAACTTACACTGCACAAGCAAATTACATGCAGTAGGGCACAACTGTGAGAAGAAAGAAAATCTCTCCCTCCTGGTTGGGGAAGTGATTCAACTAGTTAAGTACAGGACTTGCACGCCTGAGGCTCCTTATTTGATCCACAGCATTGCATGTGTTAAAGTGAAGCTCTGGCTTTTTTTGCGTGAACCCATTTCTCTCTCACATGAAATAAGTGATTTTTTAAAAAGATATCTTCATGATTGTGAAGGAATAGTGAGTGGGTAGAGTGCATGCTTCCTATGTATGAGGAGCCTGGGTTTGAGGACAGAGGATGTATAGACTCTTGAGGGTGGTAAAACAGTCTTCCCTTTTCTCTTACTGCCACCAGGATTATGGTACCTGCATGAGTGATTCAATGCTCCTAGAATTATATATATATATATATATATATATATATATATATATATATAACACATATATGTTTTTTTTTTTGAGATTGAGAGAAATTAAGAAGAAACAGAGAGGGAGAGAGACAGAGAGACCCCCACAACACTGCTTCACTGCTTTTGCAGCTTTCCCCCTGCATACGGGACAGGGACTTGAACCTGAGTCATTGTACAAGGCAATGTGGATGCTCTATTGGGTTTGCCACTGGCAAGGTTTACCCACCTTTATTTTAAAGATCAAGTTTTTGAGGGAGGTTAGAGAAAGAGAGAGATACCAGAGTACATGCTTGATTATATGCAGAGCTGGGTACTGGAACCTGACTTTGCAAGTGACATTAGATTTGCAAAGCCATCCTCCTGGTTGCGTTCCTTTATTTCATTTAACAAAAGACAGTGTGTTGCTTTGCCATGTGTGTGACCTAGCTCCCACCACATTGAAGGTGCTAAAGTTTCTTTCACTCTCTGATTCTACCTGGGGGTGGGGAGGGGGATTATCTGATTCTGTACTTCTAGGATTTTGTGAGCACATTTGTTTTCATGTTATATTTCAGGTTACATCATGTTCCTAAACACAATTATGAAATACATTGAGTACAATAGAGAGATTAAAGGCTGTCACCATATAAATTCCCCCCATACCTCTGCAAACTATAACAACTGATTAAAAGAAAATGAAAATGTAATACCAAATAAATACTGAAGGTAAATGGAAAGTAGCTGAAATTTATCTCCAAAAAGTGGAACACGATCCTGCTTTTACTCTCTTAGAACCTAAGTCTGTATTATGGATTAAAAAAAAAGAACTTAAAGTACATTTTCACGTATGTCAGGGAAACAGTAATCTGCTGTTTGCTAGAACGGCTTGGTACTAAGCGTAGAAGCAGTGCTTTCTTTTACGGGCCTCTGTGACACTTAGCAACATTTACTGTCTCTTCTTTTCTGATGTCCTAAGAGGCAGGCTCTGCACAGTACCCATCTAAGCCTGTGATCTGGCTGTTCCCATGAGGCTTTAATAGTTCTGGAATTCACTAAAGGAAGTCCAGCTGGTGTGTAGAGACTCCACCTCAGATAGCAATCTGATCCTCCAACTCCAGGAGGCGCTCTAGGAGTGCCACTCTGAAGCACCCTCTCCTTAGTTCCCTACTCCTTGCCCAACTCAATCAACTATTCCCAACAACAACCATTCTCTTTCCTTGATTAGTCCTTGACATAAGTGAACATTCCTAACATCTGGTTCCCTCAATAACTGCTAAGTGATAAGTTGATGTCTTTATATTTGTCTGACTAAAATGGTACAGAACATAAACAAGGCAAGAAAAAGATATGACACATTTATTTATATTGAAGACTATGAAAACAAAAACATTTTATCTCTGTATAGTACTTTTAAATATTGTGATATCATATGCTGCTTAATGGATGATTTCTTGAGTGACTAGAAATCATTATTCAAGAAGGCCAATATGCCGTAAAGAAGGCAGTTTACATGTAGCTTATTGGAAGGAAGCAAAGGAATTTGGATAACAGTTTTGTGATCATAAATACTGAAATCAAGAGGTTGTAGTGGATGTTTAATATACTTCCTTTCAACTGCATATTTTATCTCCTTTTGCTAATAAGCATCATTAACTAAGAAACTGTTTTTCTAAAAAAAAAAAAAAGAAAAAAAATCTGTTGGACTTTAATTAACTGATAAACCACCTTAATGATTTCTCAAGTTTCTTAAGATGGGATTCAGAAACCAAACAACACTAAAGATGCTAGAAATTAAAAAAATTTTTTTTTGCATTTTTGAAAGTTATTTTGGTATTTTAATGTTATCTACAACATGTTGGTAGAAAAGGACCTAAGTTGGGGTGAGAGTACTTTGCAAACACCTATCACAGGGAGATGACAAACTGCACCTATGTGTCAACAACTGTCCTGTAAAACATTGACACTTTAACAAAATGATAAAACCTAAACGTTTTTTTAATGTTGGCTAACAAATGCTTATTATGAAAAAAAAAACCCTCTAAAATTAGAGGACAAAGTGAAAAAAAATGCTCATTATCTTTTCATACAAAGACAATTACTACTAACATTTTGGGATGGGGTACTTCCTTTTAATCACTGTACTATCAATAGATTTATGTTTTGGATTTTTACCATATTGTAGTTGAGACTGTTTAACTTCAAATAAAAAAATTTTAATTTTCAATGTAAGAGTTGTTTTAGGGAGTCGGGCTGTAGCGCAGCAGGTTAAGCGCAGGTGGCGCAAAGCACAAGGATCGGCATAAGGATCCCGGTTCGAACCCCAGCTCTCCACCTGCAGGTGAGTCGCTTCACAGGCGGTGAAGCAGGTCTGCAGGTGTCTGTCTTTCTCTCCTCCTCTCTGTCTTCCTCTCCTCTCTCCATTTCTCTCTGTCCTATCCAACAACGACGACAACAACAATAACTACAACAATAAAAAAAAAAAGCAAGGGCAACAAAAGGGAATAAATAAATAAAATAAAATATTTAAAAAAGTATAAAAAAAAGAGTTGTTTTATATTGCTGTATACTCTTCAATGATATTACATGTTGCATGATATTCGACTGAGTGGAAATAGCAGAATTTCTTTAGCCATTCTACATTCTAACATCTAAGTTGCCTTCAAGTTTTCCCTAATAGAAATATGACTGCAACATGTACTTTTGTTCACAAATCTAATGTTTCATTTGGTGTTGTTAAAATTCGTAGTCTCCAGCTGGCCGGGCTAGCTTCACAGGCGGGTAACAGAGACGACCAGAGACATACGGCTGGGCAGGGAAGCTGTATTTCTTTATTCAGGAACAACGATTCATAAACTAAACCAAACTAATCACCAAACAGAACTCTGCTGCCTCTTTCCCCACGGCGGGATGGCGGCGGCGCCAGCACTCTCTAACTCTGCAACTCTCCAACTCTGGAACTCTGGAACTCTGGAACCCTCTCGGGGTTCCTTGGGGCGGGGCCAAGTGGGCCCGCGAAATTAGCAGGACTGATCCAATTTTCTTGGCGGGGGAGAGCTAGAACAAACCAATGTAAAGCATACAACAATTTGGGGTTATTTTCTGTGAGTAGATTTACAGAGTTGTATTTACTGGGGAAAACTTCACATATTTTAAGGCTTTTGATACAATCAGCCCAGTTGCTAACCACAAGGGTTATGATAACTGGAAAAGGTAAGGATACACCTGTTTCACTTTGGTATTCTTAGTCCTAAGTGTCATTAAATCAAAACAAAATTAAAAAAATCCAACACTTCTTGGAAACATAAAACTAATTTACTTTAAGCGGTTTATTAGAAAAGATCTAAAACCATACACTAAAGTAAGATAGTATACAGAACTTCTGGAGCCTGGGAGATAGCACAGTGTTTATGCAAAAGACTTTCATGTCTGAGGTTCCAAGGTCCCAGGTTCAATGCACTCCCATAGCCTGAGCTAAGCAGTGCTCTAGTCAAAACAAATAAAACAACCCTCCTGTGGATCCACTCCAACTCCAACTATTGTCAACATTTGGCAAATAATTGCATTTTTAAAAAAAGAATACCACATTCATTTATTTAGAAATTGAGAAGGATGAGGGGGTCGGGCGGTAGCACAGTGGGTTAAGTGCACGTGGCGCCAAGTGCAAGGACCAGAGAAAGGATCCCGGTTCGAGTCCTTGGCTCCCCACCTGCAGGGGAGTCGCTTCACAGGCAGTGAAGCAGGTGCAGGTCTGCAGGTGTTTTCTCTACCCTTCTCTGTCTTGCCCTCCTCTCTCCATTTCTCTCTGTCCTATCCAACAACAATGACATCAACAACAATAAAAATAACCACAACAATGGTAAAACAACCAGGGTAACAAAAGAGAAAAAATGGCCTCCAGGAGCAGTGGATTTGTGGTGCAGGCACCGAGCCCCGGCAATAACCCTGAGGCAAAAAAAAAAAAAAAAGAAATTGAGAAGGATGGGAGGGGAAGAGAGAAAGGAGGGAAAGAGGTAAAGAGGGAAAAAGGGTGAGAGGAAGAGGGAGGGAGGAAGAAAGGAGGGAGAGACCTGCATTGTAACACATGCACTCTACATATTTAATCAGCCCTGCTTAAATATTGTTTTACTCCTCCCCTTCTACCTCCATTTCCCTTCCCATGTTATTTTGAAACAAACATAGTACCCTATCCAACTGTAAATACTGGGTTGCTGGAAAAGTCATGATGCATTTTTGCATACAAAACCACAGAAAAATGTCATAGGTTTTCCAACAGCTGACTCTTTTAATCTGTACCTCTAAAAGATGAAGCGTTCTGAAAACAAAAGGCATAACCTAATGCCACTGACACCAAGAATGGCTTCTACAATACCTTGGAGCTTAAAGGTTAGTCAATGTTCAAATTTCTAAGTTTCCAAAATGCCACTTAAAAAAGTTGGCTTACACGAGGATCTGAATATAGTTCACACACTGAAAGGCAGACATGCCTCCTAAGTCTCTAATAAATTAAAGCCCCTTCCCACACCCACAATTTATTTGTTGAAGAAACAGGGTCAATTTTTTTGTAGCATTTCCTGCAGGCTGGATTTTGCTGATGTCCCTGTGGTGTACTTTGCATGTTCCTCCTTATTCTGAATTTCCATAAATTGGTAATTAGGTGAGACTCAGGCTTGATTTTTGGGACCAGGACTACTTTGGCCAGGGAACTGTTACCAACAGTAGGAATGTGTACTTGGGTGTCTCAGTATGATGCCGGTAGGGGTTGACTAGTTAACTCAACAGGAGTTAAAGAAGATCCTAATTCCAATGCAGTCATTCTATCTTAATTTTATTTATTTATTCATTCATTCATTCATTCATTCATTCATTCATTCATTCATTCATTCATTCATTCATTCATTCATTTTACCAGAGCACTGTTCAGCTCTGGCTTATGGCGGTGGTATGGAGGATTGAACCTGGAACCCCAGAGCCTCAGGCATGAGAGAGTGTTAGTGTAACCATTATGCTACTTCTCCCACATGGAACTTTTTTTTTTTTAAACAAAAACTTCACCTCACTATTATTTGGTTATGTAGTGGTATAGTTTATTACATAAAAAGGCAAGATGAATGCTCCATTTGTTCCACTTACAGTTTTCAAAGTATATCTGTTCACTAGTTTTCTTTTAGTGTAGATGGGATGAATTTTTTTTTTTTTTTATCCCTAACTTTATTATAAACTCATGGGCTTAAGTGTTCTATTTAAAAAAAAAAACAAACTTCCAATACAAGTATTACTTTTATTGATGCTCAAATGGACCTGTTTGTGGCCAGGGAGCATTTCCTTTTGGCACAACCTCAGTTTCTTTGAAGCCTGTTGATATCCCAGGCTGTTCTTGTACACCTGCCTGCCTGAGGTCATGAATCAGCCACATCCTCAAGCATCACTGCAAGGAATGGTATTTCAAAATCCCAAGCAGGGGTTGGGGGAATAAATAATTTTTGGTTTTTCATTTTATAGGTAGGAATTTGCTTTTTTAAAAGATAAGATGTAGATTTATCGTGTGATTAAGGAAGGGCCATTGCACACTGGGCCCCACAGGGAAAGAAGCATGGTTGGCTTCATTAGCAGCAGGTTCTTTTTATTCATTTTTTTTCTTTTCTCTTCTCTCTTTTCTTTTTACTCCTCTTTTCTTCCTTCCTTTATCTCTTTCTCTCTTTTCTCAATTGGGGATTAATGGTTTAGTCAACAGTAAAATGTAGTAGTTTGTACATGTGTACATGTGTACCATTTCTCAGTTTTCTACTTAACAATTCAGCCCCCTCTAGGTCCTCCTCTGCCATCACGTTCCAGGACTTGAACCACCCTGCTACCCCCTCTGCCCCCCAACTACCACATATACACCAGTCTTTTACTTTGCTGCAATATACCAAACCTAGTCTAAGTTCTGCTTTGTGTTTTCTTATTTTTCAACTTCTCTCTCTTTTTTAAAAAAAATTTATGTCTTTATTTATTTATTGGATAGGGGTAACCAGAAATCGAGTGGGGAGGGGGTGATAGAGAGGGAGAGAGACACCTGCAGCTCTGCTTCACCACTTGTGAAGCTTTCCCCGTGCAGGTGGGGACCGGGGGCCCGAACCCAGGTCCTTGTGCACTCAGCCAGATGTGCCACTACCCACCCCCAATCTCTCTTTTACATTTTTTGTTAGTGATTTAATAATGATCGACAAGACTGTGCGAGAAGAGGGGTACAATTCCACACAATTCCCACCACCAGAGTGCCATATCCCAACGCCTCCACTGGAAGGTTTTGGAGTATGACCCAAAGATCTCTATGGAGCAGAAGCAGAAGGTGGGAAGTCTGACTTTTGTAATTACTTCTCCACTGGACATGGGTGTTGACAGGCTGAGCCACACCCCCAGACTGTCTCTATCTTTCTTGAGTGGTTTACCCCCTTTTTCTATATATATATACACATATATACTGAATGTAGACTTGGTTACAGATGTCTGGACAGTCAGTGTTGTGAAGCCTTGTTTTTGTTTGCTTTTTTATATTCTTCAAATTCTCAAAGCTCTATAAACTTTGCCAAATTTCTTTCTTTTTTTTTTTTTTTACACAGTCAGAAAGGACCCTAGTGCTCAAATAGATTAAAAAAAAAAATGTGCAGGAGTCAGGTGATAGCACAGTGGGTTAAACGCACATGGTGCAAAGCACAAGGGCCGGTGTAAGGATCCCGGTTCAAGCCCCTGGCTCCTCACCTGCAGGGGAGTCGCTTCACAGGCGGTGAAGCAGGTCTGCAGGTGTCTTTCTCTACCCTTCTCTGTCTTCCCCTCCTCTCTCTGTCCTATCCAGCAATGACGACATCAATAATAGCTACTACAATAAAAAATAACAAGGGCAACAAAAGGTAATAAATAGACATTTTTTTAAAATTGTGGCTTCTGAAATTTTAACAAGGTCATAGTGAAACTATATACACAATTTTGAAGGTTGGAATCAGGTATATTTGCTGTCAGTTTCCGCTCTGCTGCTGGAAAGTGTGATCCTCGTCCTGACCTTCTCTGAGCACAAATTTCTGCCCTTCTTACAGAGCTAAGGACAGCCCCACTTTATTTTTTATTTAAAAAAAAATTTTATTTATAAAAAGGAAACACTGACAAAAACCATAGGATAAGAGGGGTACAACTTCACACAATTCCCACCACCAGAACTCTGTATCCCTTCCCCTCTCCTCCTGATAGCTTTCTATTTTCTATTCTTTATCCCTCTGGGAGTATGGACCCAGGGTCATTATGGGGTGCAGAAGGTGGAAGGTTTGGCCTCTAATTTCTTCCCCACTGAACATGGGCATTGACAGGTTGATTCATATTCCCAGCTGGACAGTCCCACTTTAAAGTGACGATGAGGAGCCAGTGTGACCCTGATAAAGGGTTCTGGGAATCTGATAGGTCTAGCCACTACTACTCAGTATATATGCTTGTTTGGGTTTCTCAGAGGTGAAATGACTTAAAACCAATTAGCATCAAAGTTGAAGGAAGAACACTGTTGCCTCAAGTTTTGTGAACCTTCGGTTAATTCACTTTTGGGGGGGGGGGAAATAAAGGGAAGCCACAAAAAGCAACTGAAAGTTGTGTTGGGCACTGAGGCCTGGATAAGAATGTACCTCCTGACAGATGGCTATTGAGCAGGAAAAGCCTGCAAGCCTGAGGGCCAGCACCTAATTTAGGCAATGAGATGAAGTTGCCATGTGGGTTGAATAAACTAGACCTCAATGACACCCAAAGGAGGTCATTAACGGGAAGGTCACGTGCACTGGGCTTCAGTCCCGCATCTGCCATTGGACAGTGTGACTGAGCACAAGCCAATCATCCTCTCCTGTCTGTTTACTTAGCTAGGAAATGTGGAGGAAATGAAAGGAACCTGTTATGTGGTTGTGGGTGTGGCACACAACAAACACTGTTGGCCTTCATTTCTCTTGAGTATGGTGTGGGGCAAAGGGTGGTACGAGTGCATTGAGCACCATTGCTAAGATGGAGCTCAGTGCATACTCTACAGTGCCATTCCCTGCCCTAATGCCATGATTTGGATTCTCTTATCTGTGGGCTGCGCTAGTTGCTAAGAATTCTGAATGCATGAGGCTGTAATGACCTTGGGGTTTTGGTGGGTGATATGGCAGTGCATTAGATACAGGCCAAAGAACATCATTCTACAAACCAGCCAGGGCTGGGCTTGGTCACAGGCAAGAGGCCCAGTGACAGGGGCTACCGGTTAGTTCTTGGCACCAGCTATGGGATACTACAAATAAAGCTAATGCCATCTGGTAATGAGCGGGCCTGCTGTTGCCAAGGTAACAATTCTTCTATACTGAGCAGCACATTCCCAAAGAGCTCACTCTGTATTCCTTCTGTGTATGTCCCCTATGAGTGTTCAAATGCTGTGAAGTGTCCAAGAAAGCACTGTTCTTCCTAACAGAAATCAAGGTGCACTTAGGACAAAGCTGGTTGGTTTCCAGTCAGACATCGCCCTTCCAGGAAGTGCCCTCAGAAGTGCTGTCACTGCGAAGTTTCTATCAAGGTGAACTGGTTCTTGCTGGCTGGGGATGCACATGCTAGACGTCTTACTGATGTTACAGTTATCACCAGCCAAACTATAGTCCAAGATTATAAGGAACTGCACTCCATGAACTGTCCTTTAATGCATTATAAGTCATATGACAGGAAAAGAAGGCAGGTAAACTTAGGGTAATAGCACCAACAATTAATTCAACCAATTGCTATCTAATACAAACTTACAAATCTGGTCCTTGAAATGCTATCTTCACTGGCAGACCACTGAGTTTAGAAGGTGAGATGAAGGGGCCAGGTGCACCTGGTTGAGTGTACATGTTACAATGCACAAGGACCCAGGTTCAAGGCCCCAGCCCCCACCTGCAGGGCTAAGCTTCACAAGTGGTGAAGCAATGCTGCAGGCATCTCTGTGTCTCTCTCCCTCTCTATTACCCCCTTCCCTCTCAATGTCTATCCTCTATCCAATAAATAAATAAAGATAAAAGCCTACATGGCAAGAAAAGTGAGAGAGAGAGAGAGAGCGAGAGAAAGGTGAGATGGACTTAAACGTATTCTTTCAGACATGTGCAGGGGGAAAAGATTCTTGGAACCTGAGCAGAATGTGTCTAGGACATAAGGAAGGTGACTAGACACAAGGGAGGTTCTGTACAAAAGCCTCATGGCATAGCATATCTAACTGGCCACAGAGCACATACCTGGGAGGTGACAGGGCTGACACACTACTTGTCCTTCTTCAGGGAGGGGGGTACATTATAAAACAAAAGAATCCTGAGCCTCATGCATGTGAAGAAAGTGTTTGACCACTGAGTGTTTGACCAACCTACAGGAACAGTTATTCTCCAGTGCAGTATCTTCCCTGGGCAGACAATCCCACCAATGTGTCCTGGAGCTCTGCTTCCCCAGAACCCTGCCCCATTAGGGAGAGAGACAGGTTGGGAGTATGGATCAAACCTGTCAATGCCCATGTTCAGTGGGGAAACAATTACAGAAGCTAGACCTTCTACCTTCTGCACCCCACAATGAGCCTGGGTCCATACTCCCAGAGGTTAAAGAATAGGAAAGCTATTAGGGGAGGGGATGGGATATGGAGTTCTGATGGTGGGAATTGCACCCCTCTTATCCTATGGTTTTTGTCAGTGTTTCCATTTTATAAATAAATAAATAAATAAATAAATAAATAAATAAATAATCTTGTTCTTTGTACTAACTCCAAAGGAAAAAAATAGCTAAGAGGATGAACATAGTATCACAGAGGTTATTACAGGTAGTGTCTAGGACTTATATGAAAGAGAATTTATATACAACCCCTACTATGACCCTTAGCCAGAGCTGAGTGTTGTTTTGGACTAAAAACATGTGAATAGGGAGTCGGGCAGTAGCACAGTGGGTTAAACGCAGGTGGCGCAAAGCGCAAGAACCGCATAAGGATCCTAGTTCGAGCCCTCAGCTCCCCACCTGCAGGGGAGTCGCTTCACAAGTGGTAAAGCAGGTCTGCAGGTGTCTATCTTTCTCTCCCCCTCTCTGTATTCCCCTTCTCTCTCCATTTCTCTCTGTCCTATCCAACAAAGACAGCATCAATAACAGCAACAATAATAACTACAACAACAATAAGAAAATAACAAGGGCAACAAAAGGGAAAATAAATAAATAATAAAAAAATGTGAATAAGCCCAATAAAGTTTTTTTTTTTTTTTTTTAACTAGAGTACTAGTTAGCTCTGGCTACTGGTGGCACTGGTGATTGAGTTTGGCATCTCTTACATGTACTAGTAATCATCTATTAAGTGTCTAAACTATGTGAGACATTAGGTGGACACTGATTTAGAGACACAGATAACTTCACATCTGGAAGAGGTTAAAAAATCATTTTCTCCAAGTCTTCCATTTTTTAAAGGAGTAAGCTGAAACCTAGAGATATTAATAAGTATCAAATATGGCTTGAAGGAGGTGATGAAAACAACATACGCCTGTCATAATCTGAACCTTTATATTAGGTGCACATAGGGACACCTGATATGTCACATGAACCTCATGGTGTGCTGGAGGAATTTGGACGAGGGTGCTGCAGCTGAGCTATTGCATCACTGAGCTATCTGATGCCATCAGAATATGCGTGGTTTGGCCACCCCATCACCTGGGGCCCTAGACAGGGAATCCTGGGACCTCTAACAGATCCCTCTCTCCACTGTCACTGGTCATCTCCATCAGGAACAACATAATGAACCCCTTTGTGGGCCCCTACAGTGCTGGGTGCTGGGAATTATGTGGAACTGTATCCTTTTTATCCTATGGTCTTGTCAATATTTCCATTTTATAAATAAAATTAAAAAAAAAGAATATGCCTAGTTTGGTGTGTACTCAACTGGCCACTTGCTTCGCAAGGCAGAATTGGTTGTAGAGATGAGTGTTCCCCTACGTGATGCCCCATGAACACTCTTCAAGAGATGTACTTAGATGTGGCTGGATGGAAAAAGTTCTGAGACATCTACGCTCTCCCCTGACTCTTGGGGGGAGGGGGGTCCTACCCCCAAGGAATGTGGATTTACCCCACGACTTTATAAAAGGGCAGAGATGAGTCCATGTTTATCCTCTAAAAACCTTTATATTTTGTCTCCTTAAAAAAAATAAAGTATAATCTCCATTTTATTTTCCCTTAATTTATTCATTTTGGATAGAGACAGATACACTTGCAGCACTGCTCCACTACTTGTGAAGCTGCCCCCTTGCAGGTGAGGGCTGGGGGCTTGAACACAGGTCTTTGTACAATCACCACCTAGCCCTTTTAATTTCAGCCTTACTAGAAGAAAGCAGAGGTTTTCAAAGATCTTAGTGCAAGACCACTGTTTTCTGTTTCCCCTCTCCTGCTTGGTTCATGATCCTACACCCCACACCATTTTTCCAAACTCATAAGACACAGTGATCAGGGAGCTCTGGATTACCCAACCAATCACTCAACCATCTTCTCTAGGACTCTGGCAAATGGCTCAAAACCTAGTTCCCAAGACTCCTGGATCCCCTTCAAATGGCTTTACACTTACATTCCTGTCTCCACCTATAAAACCACGTAATAACAAAGTACCTGTTCTGCCTAATTTTAGTATTTGGAAAAACAAAACAAAACAGTGATTGCTCTGAGAGCTACATAGCTGCTGGATATGTACAGTCCTGAGCTGAGCATCGTGCTGAGCAAAACTGTTTTCCACAGCAGGTCCCCAGAAGTGAAGCAGAAAGGAGGCATTTGGACTTGAAGAGATATAGAGGGAAACTGACTATGCCTCTTTCTAGGAAAACTGTTAAAGAAAGGAAGGAAGGAAGGAAAGAAGGAAGGAAGGGTAAAAGAAAGAAAGAAAGAAAGAAAGAAAGAAAGAAAGAAAGGAAGGAAGAAAGAAGATATAGTCAAGAGAAAATGCAAACAAATCAATTCTGAGAGGCTGAAATTCTTACAAGATTGAGGTAGAAAAGATTAACTCTCAGTCTGGAAGAGATAACCACTAGTATTGGAAAGAGTTGGACACTAACTAAATCATAAAGGGGAAAGGAGACAGTGTGACTTGCCAATCAAGAGGTCAAGCTGAGGGATAGTCAAAAAGAAAACAATGCTTCAGTGCTCAAGGTCACTCATTTTGCTCAGCAGGATGGATGAATTGCCTCTGATGAGAAGATGCACTGCACTGCAATGCAATGTAAGAAGGGGGAAATGAAACAGGAAACAACTCCCACGTATGGACTGAAAGTGAGATACAAGTCGTTCTAGCTCTGAGAGGTGAGTTCTATTTTTTCCTCTTGACAAAGACCCAGGAAAAATGAAGCAGATGAGCTGACTTAGATTCTGTCTACTAACAAGTCAGAAAATCAACTTGCCGGCTAGGCAAGAGAGTATAAGAATGGAATTTATGGACTCTGGGAGAAAAACAGACCTGAGTTTAGCTTTGCTTTTCCTGGCCACAAAGACCCTGTTCTCTCACTTGTAAATCCAGCGTAAGCCTGCTGAAATGGTGAGCACTGTGACTAGCACACGGCAAGTATTCCTGTGATGATCCTACTGGCTCAGGGCCTTCACTTCTGCAGTGTGTTGGTCTCAGGGTTAAGAGTTAGGGAGTTCTAGAGATCCAAGTTCAATTTTTTTTTTCTTCTGCCATCAGGGTTATTACTGGTGCGTTACAAATGCACCGCTTCTGGTAAGCATTTCTTTTTCTCTCCCTCCCTCCCTCCCTCCCTCCCTTCCATCCTTCCTTCCTCTCTCTCTCCCCCTTCATTCCTTTATTTCTTTCTGTTTTTTATTGGATAGAACAGGGAGAAATTAGGAGGGGAAGGGAAGATAAAGAGAAAGAGGGGGAAAGAGAGAGACAGACAGACACCTGAAGATTTACTTCAGCACCTGTGAAACATCTCTCCTGCAGGTAGAAAGTGGGAGATCAAACCCGGGTCCTTGAGCATGGTAATGTATGCACTTAACCCGGTGTGCCACCAACCTGCCCCACAAGTCCAAACTTGCCTCTGCCATGTACAGAGAAGCAGTGGCCTGAACAATAAAACTATGAGAGTCCTATTTCCTCACCTCTAAAATAAAACTCTTTGTGAGGACTGGTTAACTTGTGCTATTAAGTATTAAGGAAGTCACTACTTGTACTCATGACATGATAGTGACTGTTAAATATTATAGTGGGCATTACTTTAAACAATAATTAAATGCTCCATCTAATAAGACGATACTTAATTTTCATTTGGTGGCTTATTCCACTGATGAGTGAATCTTAATCATTTGCTAATGAATCACCAGTGTTAACAATCTGGGCACTTGTGATCTTCCTGAACTCCTATCAAAATGGTCCTGGCTGGAAAATAATTTCAGAGATGATGTATCCATTTGTGAAATGTCATCAAAAGATTTCTTGACAAGGAAGGGTTAGGAAATTACTTTCTATTTACAACATAAATAACAAACATAAATTTCTTCTCACTCTCTCTCATCTCTCATGATCCCCTTAACAATAACAAGAAAGTTCACACACCATGTAAGAAAACAAAGAAGGAATAGAGAATTGTGCTTTCTAATCTTGGTTTCAACAAGGGATATATATATATATATATATATCCCAAACCATCAAAATAACAATTTAATTCATGTTAATTTATAAAAAAAAGTATTCTAATATATAACATAAAGCCCTTCTGGAGAAAAGGAGAATACAGAACTAATGTCAGTGCCTGAATAAAAACAGAACACTCCAATTCCCCAAAGATTTTATGGGAATAAAGTAGGATATAGGTTAGCTGGCAAAAGGAAAAAGCTGACGGTTGCTTTTTCTTGAACATACTAAAACTGTTTCTCTCTGTTTTAAATTCTTTTTAAAAGTACTTTATTCATTTATTTATTTATTTTTGAGAGAGATGTGGAGACAGAAAGACACAGAGAGAAACACCAGAGCACTGCTCAGCTCTGGCTTATGATGGTGCGGGGGATTGAACCTGGAACTTCAGAGCCTCGGGCATGAGAATCTCTTTGCATAACCATTATGCTATTTACCCCCGCCCTGTTTTCCTCTTTTTAGAGCTGGCAAAAGAGTTCACTTAGATAGTATGCTGCTTGCCAAGTGTAAAGGTTAGAGTCTGGTCCCCACCACACTGCAGGAAGCTTCAGTACTATGGTGTCTTTCACTCCTCCTTCCTCCTACTCCTCCGTCCATCTAACAAACTAACTAACTAACTAACTAACTAACTAGCTGCTCCCCTGCAGGGGGGTCCAGTCTGCAGATGTCTACCTTTCTCTCCTTCTATCTCCCCATCCTCTCTCAATTAATTCTCTGTCCTATCTATTAAAAAAAAAAAAAAAAAAGGAAAAAAAATGGTAGCCAGGAGCACTCAGCCCCAGCAATAACCCTGGGGGGGGGGGGGGTGGATCTTTAATGGCACAGACCTCTTACTTTCCTTACTTTATATTGAAGATGACAGTAGTGAAATCAATGAAGCCCACCATATTCACCATATTCTGTAAGCCTGTCTTATTGAACCTACCCTTCAGGGAAATAATTATTTTCTGAATTGGTGATGATGCTGGTTGTGGGGAAGGGTAAGTACCTGGTCCAAGGGAAGTCCCCACGATAACCTTGTACAGAAGACTTAAGCCATAGTGGCTAGGCCAATTAAATTGCTCCCCTTTCAGAATTTGTATTACAGAATATGGAGATGACCAGGAAAGCAAATGTAGCAACACTATATGAAGGGGGCTCTGTAGGAAGAGGGAGATGAAGGAGTAAACAGAGAGCAGGGGATGGAGAGCCAGACTGATAGTCTAGAACTACTCTCAACTGCACATAGCTTGTTAGATATGAGTCCATTTAAGTTATTTGGTAAGTTATTTTGGTATGTGTTGGATAGGCATTAGGTACACAGAGATAGTGAAATAGACATCCATAGAGTTAACATACTAGAGGAAGAGGCTGGCAATGGTAAGTATATAAATAATTTGCAAAAAGTTTTGAAGGAGGAGCAGGTGGTGGCCCCCTGGCACAGTACACACATTACCAAGTGCAAGGACCTGGGTTCAAGTCTCTGATTCCCACCTGCGGGGGGGGGGAGCTTTGTGAGTAGTAAGTGGAGCAATGCTACAAGTATCTCTCCTTCTTTGTCTTTCTTTGTCTCTCACTCTCTGTCAAAAAAAGAAAAGAAAAAAAAAGGTCATTGTGAACAGTGGAGTCATACAGAGAGTCCCAGAGTTAAACCTGTGGACAAAACAAAAACAAACAACAACAACAACCCCCAAACCAAACCCAAACAAACAAACAAGTTTGAAGGATATGAATGACGGGGACAACAGCTTAAAGATAGATGATTTAGATAATACTTATGTGTGGAAAAAAATGACATTTGGATTAGATCACCCCATTATTCACTTGTTTGCCCAATCAACTCAAATACTAGTTGAATACCCACTAGGTGCCAAGTACTGTTCTGAGGATTAGAGATGGAACAGTGAACACAAAGAAGTCTTGTTGATGTGGGAGCTGATGCAGTTTGGGCAGATAAGGAACAAAAAAAGAACCGCTTTCTCTGTGTGACACTATAAAGACAACTTAGCTCTTACACCAAGAAAGTAGGTTGAAGTTTGGTTGAAACCTACTGGGTAAGACTCAGCAGTTCATGCAAAGCTGTGGGCTGGGAAGCCCAGGTCAAGGGAGAAGCCTGCATAAGGCCACAGTGCTTGAGTATGAGGTGGAAGCCAGAGGGGAAGCCAAGAGAGTGTCAAGCACCAGAGAAGGACACGTCCTGGAGGGCCTGATAAAAAGATCATTTTTAGTTTGACTGAAATGTGAAGTCACTGTCGAATTTTTGGCATAGAAGCGACATGTTCCATGTGTGCTTTAAAAAAACCATGCCCCTGGCTGCATTGTGGAATGATCAAGAAAGAAATGGGGAAATCAGGAGGGAGTGATGGCAGCTTCAACAAGGATGATGGCAGCACAGACAGTGAGAAGCAGATGGGTTTCAAATAGAATTGACAAGATTTGCTCAAAGACTAGATGTGTGAGATGACAAAAAGGGAAGTTAAGGAAGTTTCCAGGTTTCTGGCTTGATGGTCTGGTAGGTGGTCTTATTCTTACTTGAGATGAGATGAGGAAGAAGAGGGGAAGAGCAATGAGAGGAAAACTTGCTTCCTTTTTATTAAGTTTAAGTTACCTCTCAAGTATCCACATGCAGAGATGTTAAGTGGGCAGTGCAGAGGTTGGGACACACAACTCTGAGGCCTGGGCTAGACAGTTCAAGTTTACAAATGACCATAATACAATTGTTTTTGAGGTGCCCAACATGAATTCAGTTGAGATGAAAGCTCATCCTAAAACCACATGTCAGAGCAGAATACCATCATATGGGCTCTAGAATGTCCAGGGAGCTCCCTCCCCCCATCAAGATGTGTGGACTTCAACAGGGATTGCCTCTTGGATAAGGCAGATTCAAGCTTAGGCGAAGGTGGTCCCCATGTAGGCCTGCCACTTGCCACCTGCATCAGAATGGCATCATGGTGCCCTCTGTGGCAAACTTGGTCTTGTTACATTTCTACTTCTGCCGATAGATACCCTGTTAGGCAGCACCTGACTTTTTAATATTTCAGCTGTAGGATGTGTGCCAACTTGACCTTGATGTAGAAAATTTTAATTCAAATCAATACATGGACAAGGTCACTTTAAAATCCAATTAATATGAATGGGAAAATATGCCCCACCGTTCTGCAAGCTGAAAATGGAACAGTTGCAAGTTAACAACAATAAAAGAGACATCCACACAAGCCTGGCTGGTCCTTGTGTGTTGATAATGCTTCTAGCTGTGTCCTTAAATACACGCGGTAGTTAGAACACTAAAAAACTTTTTTTTTTTCTTTTTGGCATCTATTTAGGGTAGCTTAAAATTAAACTGCAGTTTGTTTGAAGAAAAACATAAAATGTACTGAAAACTGTGAATTCCTATAACCCAATTTTAAACAAATTAAACTCTGGACTTCAACTCACCCAGGAATCCCTAGAGAAATCTAAGGTTTTAATGTAGTTTCAATAATAGCAAATTGCGTGAATATAAAATGCATTTACAAAACTATAACAATTACAGCAATATAAAAGGAAACCGAGGCACTAGTGTTTAAGGGGTTCATTCCTACAAGCCTTATGCAATCAGATATCATGACACTTACTCCTCAGATTTACCACCTCTACCTTACATTTTTCTTCTTATTCATGAAAAATTTCACTTTATATCAAGAACAGATATTATACAACAAATGACAGAAATGAATTATTATCACTGGGTTCTTCTGTGTTCTCTTTTTTGTCTGTTTCATACTTTCCTATTTGAAACTTCAGCTTTTCTACTCTTAAGCCAGGCTAGAAAAGATTACAAATGATCAAGCATGCATCTAAAAAGACAATATTGCTTTGTAATGCCAAGGAACTACTGTAAATTATATAAAATTGAAATGATATTAGGATGCCAGTGGCATAATAAAATATCTCAATAGCAAAATACAAAATATTTCTCAATTTATTTTGTATTTGGTTGCTAAGAAAAAAAGTTTTGAGGAGAAGGAAGCTGGGATATATATATAAACCTCCCTCTCCCCATTTTAGATGGCTTTTTAGCATCTTAGGGAATCCCTCATTGATTTGAAGTACAGGTGCCCTGCAAATGCAGGACCAAAATGAAGGCTTCGACTTGACTATTACCAGCTGAGGTCAGAAAAGAGTGTGTGAGTGTGTGTTCACCGTTAGAGATTACAGTGCAATAAGAAATTAAATGCAAGCAAACTCTCTGCTGTCACAGGACAAGCATGATGTCTACTCTCTTCTCCCCGCCCCCCATTAATTCAATGGAGCATTTGCTTTATTTGAAAATAATTCAAACCAGCAAATTTCCCATCACCTCCTCCCTTTTCCCACCAACCTCCAGTTACCTCATCTGCTGCTAGCATTAATGCTTTTCACACACTCATTATTCTTTAATGATGCTGTTTGTAAATAGCAAGATGGGATGCAATTAAACCATGAGAGGCTAAATAAACACACATACTAATTAGGATCTTTACAAGAGATTTTTTTTTCCAAGTATAGACTGGAATTTACCTTTCATTAATCTAACTTAATTGCAATAGTGCTCCAATAAAGAGTCAACACAAATTAAGTGCTCTAAATGATTTCCCCATATTAAGGGTGAACAAGTGATTCTTCCTTTGGGTAACAAGTCATAATCTTCTAAGCATTATAAGAAGGATTTCAACTGGGAGACAGGTACTCCATCATGGCCATGATATCTAGGGTTGATGAGGTTAAGGTCATAGGCTCAAACTGCAGCCTCTTCTCCACTTGGAAGCAACTAGTTTTG
Source organism: Erinaceus europaeus (assembly GCF_950295315.1). Taxonomy (NCBI): domain Eukaryota; kingdom Metazoa; phylum Chordata; class Mammalia; order Eulipotyphla; family Erinaceidae; genus Erinaceus; species Erinaceus europaeus. The sequence continues at coordinate 104,369,512 of NC_080171.1, forward strand.
CTCAGTTCCAAAGTAGCAGATATCATCTCATATGTTGTCAGCTTTCTGCTACTAGTCCCAAGAGAGACAGAGCAAAGGTTTGGCTCAATCAGTTCAGATTCACTTATTCCTACTAGAATAATGCCCAGGACATAGTAGATACTTATATGTAAAATGGGCATGCTACTTACAGCAAACAGAGTTTTAACTGTCTTAACCTTTGATTCTAGAAGGTGTGAATAATTAATTGTACGTATTTGGCAACTAAACTGACACAGAATATGATGGAATATCAACATTAGATATCTCTTTTGCAAAGGCCTCAGACGACCTAACAATTTATTCATTCAACAAATATTGACTGAACCCTCTAGATAGAGGCGCTAGATTCTGGTCAGGAGAGATACTAGGAAAATGTCACTCAATTTAATTTCTTCTCATCTTTTACATATTTTGCTTGTCCTTCCTAATCATTGCTGCTATGTCCTGTAACCACATTCCTCTTGTATGACTATAAAGTGGTCTAAATTTCCCTTCCCTGGCCCCTTCTAAGCCAGTCAACACCATTGGTTAGAACCCTCACTCTGAAAAAAGTCAGGTCTGCAGAGGTCAAGAGGCTAGGGCGACTAACCCAAATGAATTGAGACTTGACAGTAAATTGACTAAGAAAACATCAATGAGAGTGTTCAGTTCCTAACTGAACAGTTCAATAAGTATTTGGGAACTGCTCTATGACCACATTTTCCAAGTATATTTTGTAAGAGGGGCCTGTGATCAAATATGTTAGGGAAACTGTCTCTATGATCTTCCTCCTCCTAATTCACAGGGTACTACTTATCATTTCAAAGTCTCTGAAAAGGACTGCAATAAAGAAATCTGTTTAGCCCTGTTATCCAGAAGTGCTCCCCCAGTTTACTACGCATTCTGTAACAGTTAAGTGTTCCAAAAAATCTATTTAGAAAATTCTGGTTACATTACATTAATACTGAGAAAGAAAGAAAGAACTTGCTTATTCAGTCTGCAGTTGGGAACTTATTTTCCCAGTCTGATAGGGCAGTTTACCTCATTCACTCCCTGCAGTGAAGAGAGCAGGGAAGCTGCTCTGCTCTTCCTTACCCCATAGCTTGGAACTCACTGGTTCTGGGCTCATGTTCAGAGACTAACAGAGCCTCCAAGGGTAGAAAATGGCTGTTGGACAAGCTGTAGATAAAAATCTATCAACTCTAAGCTGCTTAATTGCTCCCAGCTCAAGAACATTCAAAAGTTCACTCTTAAATTCATTTTTATGGTTACATTTTAAGTCTCTGAAAATCCTACCACCATCAGCCCTCACTTAATCACTCTGGTAGATCATATATAAAAACAAAATACAGCTAAAAAAAAAAAAATCCACTCTGTGTTAGTGAGCAGATGTCTAGCCCATTTGCAATTAATATGACCCACTTCCATACAATCAGACTGCTTAAAATTCCTGGAACAAGATGTAAAAGTTAAGATGCAAATGTTCTGATTTTAATGAGAATGAATGGAAACTATAAACCTCTCTTTCCCTTTGAGGGTAGGTACAATCTACATATAAGTCCCCAAAGCACAGTAAATTTATCAACAAAACAATAATTTGATAAAGCCCTGTATGAAGGAAGAAAGCAGAACTGGGAAAGCCAAAAAAGTATTTTCTATTAAAATTAAATTTTATCAAAACCATCATTCTTTAAAAAAAAAATCTTAAGAGAAAAAAAATGATAAAGAAAATGACTCATTTCAATAATTTCCCAATTACCCTCATGTACTAGCCGCTTCTTGTATGTCTTCAACCTTTGTGACTTTTACATGAATAGTATATAGGATGATTAAAATGACCAGAACTTTGGTGCTTCCTGGATCTTAGTTCAAATCCCACCTCTGCCAGGTAATGTAGCCTTGAATGAGTTACTTAACCTTCTATATCATCTACAAAAAGGTGGTAACATCTTGCATTGAGGAGTTTGTGTGAAAATCAAATCAGTAAGCATATTGCAGAGGGCAACAGAGTTTCAAATACACAGTAAGCATAAACAATGGTAGCAAAGGTTAGAATTATATTCATGGTGGCAGGGAGATACTTATCTAGGCCCAAGAGACAAGTCTCCCCTTTCATTTTATTTTTCCCTACCTGGAAGTCCCTTCTGTCAATAAAATCTCATCCCTTTCCTGATGGTGCAGTTGTAAATGTATCCTAGAGTCTGTACTATCAATAGATGGCAGGGGGTGTCTCAAAAGGGTGGGCCTCCAACCCAAATCCACTTGAATCAGTTACCCCAGGCCATCTATCTCCCTTTACCCTATTAGATCTGGGGGAGAAAGTTGATTTTTCCAGTAAGGACACCAGAAGAGTCCAGAAATTCTCTGAATACTGACATGCTATCTAATATAAATCACAGTTAAAGTGAGTTGGTCTTTGCTGCATTAAAAATAATAATAATAAACTTTAACTCTCATAGCAACTGTCCCTCTCTCCTTCCTTCCCTCCCTTCCTTTTTTACTTCCACAGCTATCACTGGAGATTCTTCTATGTATGAGGCACAGTTCTAAACTCTAGAGACATAGCAAAGAATGAGAAAGAATTTGATGATATATTTCTCTAGAAGAACTCACAGGTTAGTGGGAGTTTACTCAAGGATAAGAGCAGAAGGGAAGACAAGGCACCCTCCCTTAATGTTTTTATTTTTTAACTCTGTCCAAGTATATTTAAATACTGAATGGAATTGTTAACAGTCTGAACCTTTTCCCTCACTTTTGGTAGATGCAGATTGGTTTAGTAACTTATCATTTAGCAAATGCACATTGCATGATGAAGTAATCAGCTGACCTTAACCATACCTTCGTCTTTTGTGATTGGCACAAGCCTTCTGGAAACCAGACACTCAGGAAGTTTTGATGACATCAATGAAAAAAAAAGTAACAAAGACAGAATGGTTTCAAAGGCACAATAAAATTCTTAAAGAGATGTAGCAATGGTTGAGAAATATGAGACCATGGAGTGCAGCAAAAAGAACATGTATTTGGGAGTCAAACGGGCAGAGGCTCAGCCTCAGCTTTGCTATCTATTCGCTAGGTAACTCACACAGTTTATTGTGCGTCTCTATGCGGCACCTACCTCAAAGGGTTGGTATGGCTGAGAGCACACTGCAAAATAGCACTCATTCACTTGTCAAATGCTTACTAGGCGCTCAGCATGTGCCAGGCAAGGTACTGCGGTACAGCAATAAGCAAAGTAATCTCTCTGCCTTCATAGCTTTCAGTTTAGTGGGTGGTGACTGGTGGAAAGTAGTCAACAAATAAATGCCATGTGCTAAGAAGTACTATGCAGAAAAGTAAAAGCGGGAGTAGGGACAGAATACCAAGGGCAGGACACTATTTAAACAGTACGGTCATGGTAGACCTAGAAACTTTCAGGATTGTTAAACAGAAACAAAGAAATTTTCTTGTGTGTGTGTGTGTGCGCGTGCGTGCGTCATTTTTTTTTTCTTTTTAGATTTTTATTTATTTATGAAAAGATAGGAGGAGAGAGAAAGGACCAGACATCACTCTGGCACATGTGCTGCCAGGGATCAAACTCGGGAACTCATGCTTGAGAGTCCAAAGCTTTACCGCTGCGCCACCTCCCAGACCACTTTTTTTTTTTAATTATTGACTTAACAATAATCAACAAGGCCATAGGAAAAGAGGGGGTACAGGAATTTTCTTTTTAATTGCCAACAGAATTGTCACTGGAGTTCAGTGCTGGTATTATGAACCCACCACTCCTGGTGGCCATTTTCCCCTATTTGACAAGACAGTGAGAAATTGAGGGGTGTGGATAAAGAGGGAGAGAGAGAGGCAGATACCTGCAAATGTGCTTCACCATTTGTGAAGTTGCCCTCCCCCTCTCCCCACGCAGGTGGGGAGTGGGGAATTGAACCTAGGTTCTTCCACATGGTACTGTGTGCACTCAACTGGGTGCACCACTGCCCAGAAACAAAAGTGTTTTCCTAGAGTCACAACATTCATGATCAACAGTTGACATAGTAATTATGTCTTGAGAAGGTCTACAAATTTCACAATTACCAAATGCTGAACAGCAATCATAACTCCAGCTTTGCTACTCTTCATATGTAAGCATACTGCTGGAATTAATCAAGTAACCTTCACAACCCCAGGGGAGAAGGAACTGAAGGTGCAGAGAGATTAAGTGATTATTCAATGTTACACGGCTAGAGGTGGTTCAGAGGGTGTCAAACCCGAGCTTTATAGACTGTCTTCTATTAGTTTACTTATGTATTGTGCTAATGATGGTAGCAAAGATGAGGGCGATTATAAATGCTACTCCTAAAACTACATATAACACAATGAGTTAAATAAATTTTAATTAAAATTCAATATAATTTACATAATTAATAATACCGTAGACCACCCTAATGTAAACTCATTCATCTTTTAACTCACTTGTCAACAAATATGGATTGTGTATGTCACTTTTACCAAACTGAGCAACAGCTTTACCTCAGTGTACAGAATAAGATGCTACAGGAAAAACAGACTGCAGATTAGGATTAGGGAATGAGGTTAACTATGAAACAAACTGCTTTTAAAATCAGTTGAAGATTTACTATTGCTTTGGAAGGTTTCAATTATTTACATACTTGGTCCATCCAGTGTAAATCCAGGCTAATGAGATTCAATTGCTGTGTATAAATCTGAAACAGGAAAACTTGATTGTCTAAAGAAAATAGCAGCTGAGGACTTGGGAAGAGTAACATCATTTTTGCTTTGCATTACTGATTGCAATGGGCTTTGAAAAAAAAATGGCTCCATTTGGCCAAATACAAACTCTTGAGACAAGCTTCAAGAACTCTTTTTCTTTGTAGTGTCCCTATGTCCAGTACTCAGGCCTCTGCAATGCCATGCAATGAGGTACACACAATAGATGTTTAATAGGTAATTGGCCAGACCACAGCACTTTCCCTTTAGGATCTTTACAAAGGTTCTGTACACAGCAATCTATGATATTGTAAGTACTGCTAAATGGTATTAAAACTTTTATTAGTGATCTAATACTGATTTACAAAATTATAATAACTAAATGGTATTTTAAACAAAGTGATTCATTTAAAAACAACCCATAATATCTCTGCACTTAGTATGTCCTTTTCAAAGAGACTAAAATAGGGCTTTAGGAGCTTAACAGAAGGAAGGACCATCTTGGTTTAAACAACTGAGAAGATCTTTTGAAAGACAGTATTAGAGCCCATTTTTAACGAGTGCACAGCAATTTTGTCACAAGGAATAGGAGCTGGGAGAGGATAAAAGAGACAAAGGGAACAGCAAGAACAGAGACCAGAGCAAATGGGCACCAGAATGTTTGCAAATCAGTTGTTAGGAAACCTCTGGAAAGGAGGAAGTTACTTTCAATTGCCACAACTGTGGAGAAGTGGAGATACCTGCTGGTATTTATCAGTTTGGGGCCAGAGATGCCGAACCTTCTGCAATCCACTGGCTAATTCCACACAAAAGAACCACTTCATCCAAAAAATGTCAATAATACCTCCAATGAGAAACAGTGGAGAGCAAGTACTGAGGATACCCAGACACAGAGTGAAAGAAGTAAAAGACATTAGATGAGAAACTGAGTTCAGGCTATAGAGATTAAGTAAGCTTCTTTATGGAAGATTTTATCCTGCAAGCAACAAGGAGCCAACAGAGGACAACTGGAGACTGGCATGGTGACATCTACCCTTTGGAATGAGCACTTAAGTGTGGAAGATGGAATGGAGGCAGAGTGTCTAGAAATAAGAGACCAGACCAACTAGATGGCTGAGTGCGACAAGAGTTCAGACAATGGGAGATGAGAGAGGGAAGAGGGGCAGAGGACTGATGGAAGGTAAGAAGAAGCAGGCTTGACAGCACAGCAGGAAGAATGTGTCTGTGGCTCTGGCATTAGGTTGCTGTTAGAGACTGTGACCTGGGTTCATACTTCACAAAGTATTTGATTACCAAGTATTTATTACACAAATGAGGAGAAGAAATGGAATAGAGAACTATCCAGCGGGGGGTGGGTGTGACACTTCGGAAGTCAGGTGTCCCAAACAGATCTACATTTATCACTGAATAAATCTGACTCTGATAATTTTTTTTATTTTAATTTCTTTCTTTCTTTTTCTTTTCTTCCCCTCCAGGGTTATTGCTGGGCTCCGTGCCTGCACCATGAATCCACCGCTCCTGGAGGCCATTTTTTCCCCCTTTTGTTGCCCTTGTTGTTGTAGCCTCGTTGTGGTTATTATTATTGCCATTGTTGACGCTATTCGTTGTTGGATAGGACAGAGAGAAATGGAGAGACGAGGGGAAGACAGAGAGGGGGAGAGAAAGATAGACACCTGCAGATCTGCTTCACCACCTGTGAAGCGACTCCCCTGCAGGTGGGGAGCCGGGGGCTCGAACCGGGATCCTTATGCCGGTCCTTGCACTTTGCGCCACATGCGCTTAAACCACTGCGCCACTGCCCGACCCCCTTTAATTTCTTTATTGAGGAATTAATGTTTTACATTCAACAATAGTTTGAATACAATAGTTTGTACATGTACAACATGTCTCAGTTTTCCATATAACAATACAACCCCCACTAGGTCCTCTGTCATCCTTCTTGGACCTGTATTCTCCAGCCCCCACCCCCAGAGTCTTACTTTGGTTCAGTATGCCAATTCCAGTTCAGGTTCTACTTGTGTTTTCTTTTCTGATCTTGTTTTTCAACTTCTGCCTGAGAGTGAGATTGTCCCATATTCATCCTTCTGTTTCTGACTTATTTCACTTAACATGAATTTTTCAAGGTCCATCCAAGATCGGCTGAAAATGGTGAAGTCACCATTTTTTATAGCTGAGTAGTATTCCATTGTGTATATATACCACAACTTGCTCAGCCACTCATCTGTTGTTGGACACCTGGGTTGCTTCCAGGTTTTGGCTATTACAAATTGTACTGCTAAGAACATATGTGTAAACAGATCTTTTTGGATGGGCGTGTTGGGTTCCTTAGGATATATTCCCAGGAGAGGAATTGCAGGACCATAGGGTAGGTCTATTTCTAGCCTTCTGAGAGTTCTCCAGACTATTGTCCACAGAGGTTGGACCAATTTATAGTCCCACCAGCAGTGCAGGAGGGTTCTTTGACCCCACAACCTCTCAAGAATTTGCTGCTATTACCTTTTCTGACATGATATTCTCACTGGAGTGAAGTGTTATCTCTTTGTTGTCTTTATTTGCATTTCTCTGACAATCAAAGATTTGAAGCATTTTTTTCATGTGTTTCTTGGCCTTTTGGATCTCTTCTGTGGTGAATATTGTGTCCAAGTCCTCTCCCCATTTTTGGATGGGGTTATTTGTTGTCTTGTTGTTGAGTCTGGCAAACTCTTTATATATGCTGCTTATTAAACTCTTATCTGATGTATGGCATGTAAAGATCTTCTCCCATTCTGTGAGGGGTCTCTTGGTTTGGGTAGTGGTTTCTTTTGCTGTGCAGAAGCTTTTTAATTTGATGTAGTCCCATAAGTTTATGCTTGCCTTAGTCTTCTTTGTAATTGGATTCATTTCATTGAAGATGTCTTTACAATTGATGCGGAAAAGAGTTCTGCCAATATTTTCCTCTAAGTATCTGATAGTTTGTGGTCTAACATCAAGTCCTTGATCCACTTGGAATTTACTTTTGTATTTGGTGAAATATAGTGGTTCAGTTTCATTCTTCTGCATGTTTCAACCCATTTTTTCCAACACCATTTGTTGGAGAGATTCTGCTTTCCCCATTTAATAGTCTGGGCACCTTTGTCAAAGATTAGATGTCCATAGGTGTGGGGGTTTACTTCTGTGCTCTCAATTCTATTCCACTGGTCAGTGTGTCTATTCATGTTCCAGTACCAAGCAGTTTTGATGACAATGGCTCTATAATACAATTTGAGATCTGGGAGTGTGATGACTCCAGTTCTGTTCATTCTTCTCAAGATTGTTTTGGCAATTCTAGGTCTTTTCTGGTTCCAGATAAACATTTGTAGCATTTGTTCTATTCTTCTAAAAAATGCGCTTGGCATCTTGATGGGGATAGTATTAAATTTGTAGATGGCTCTGGGTAATATATTCATTTTGATGATGTTAATTCTGCCAACCCATGAACATGGAATATCTTTCCACTTCTTTGTGTCTTTTTCAATTTCCTTGAGTAGTGACTCATAATTTTCAGTATACAAGTCTTTTACTTCTTTGGTTAGGTTTATTCCTAGATATTTGATTGTTTTTGTTGCTATAGTAAAAGGAATTGATTTCTGGATTTCAACTTCTTCTAACTTAGTGTTTGCATAGAGGAATGCCACTGACTTTTGAATGTTAATTTTGTAGCCTGACACCTTACTGTATTGCCTGATGATTTCCAAAAGCTTCTTGCTGGATTCCTTAGGTTTTTCCATGTATACTATCATCTGTAAATAGGGAGAGTTTGACTTCTTCTCTTCCAATCTGTATGCCTTTAATTCCTTGCTCCTGCCTGATTGCTATGGCAAGAACTTCCAACACTGTGTTGAATAGTAATGGTGATAGTGGGCAGCCCTATCTAGTATCTGATCTGAGGGGAAATGCTTCCAGTTTTTCACCATTGAGTATGATGTTGGCTATAGGTTTGCTATATATAGACTCTACTATCTTGAGGACTTTCCCATCTATTCCCATTTTTTGTAGTGTTTTGATCATAAAGGGATGTTGTATTTTGTCAAAGGCTTTCTCTGCATCTATTGATATGACCATGTAGTTTTTGGACTTGCTTTTGTTGTGGTGGTGGATCATGTTGATTTATTTACATATATTAAACCAACCTTGCATCCCTGGGATAAACCCCACTTAGTCATGATGAGCAATCTTTTTAATATACTGCTGTATGCGGTTGGCTAGAATTTTGTTCAGTATTTCAGCATCTATGTTCAACACAGATATTGGTCTGTAGTTTTCGTTTTTGGTTGTGTCTTTGTGTGCTTTTGGTATCAAAGTGATGTTGGCTTCATTGAAGTTGGAAGGGAGCATTCCAGTGTCTTCAATCTTCTGGAAGACTTTTAAAAGTAGAGGTATTAGTTCTTCTTTGAAGGTTTTGTAGAATTCCTTTGTAAAAACCATCTGGTCCAGGACTTTTATTTTTGGAAAGGTTTTTGATAACTGTTTCATTTTCATTAGCTGTGATGGGCCTGTTCCTGCTATCTAGTTTCTCTTTATTTAGTTTTGGAAGTTGGTAGGTATCTATGAAATTGTCCATTTCTTCCAGGTTCTCAGGCTTGGTGGCATATAGTTGTTCATAGAAGACTCGCGTTATATGTTGAATTTCTGTGGTGTCTGTTGTGATATCTCCTCTTTCATTTATGATCCAATTTATTTGGGTCTTCTCCGTTTTTGTTTTGTGAGTCTGGCTAAAGGTTTGTCAATTTTGTTCACCCTTTCTAAGAACCAGCATTTACTTTCATTGATCTTTTGTACGGTTTTCTTATTTTCAATGTTACTGATTTCTGCCCTAACTTTAGTGATTTCTGTCCTTCTGGTTGCTTTAGGGTTCCTTTGTTCTTCTTCTTCTAGCTCTTTAAAGTGTGCAATCAGGCTGTTTATGTGTGCTTTTTCTTGTTTCTTAATGTGTGCTTGTATGGCTATAAACCTCCCTCTCAGTACTGCCTTAGCTGTGTCCCAAATATTTTGATAGCTTGTGTCTTCATTTTCATTGAACTCTCGAAACATTTTGATTTCTTCCTTGATTTCCTCTTTGACCCAGTAGTTGTTAAGGAGTATACTGCTGAGCTTCCACATTTTTGGGACTATTACTAATCTTTTGTTGATTGCTAAGTGCTAGTTTAATTCCACTGTGGTCTGAGAAGATGCTTTGAATGATTTCAATGCCTTGAATTTGCTGATGCTGTCTTTGTGGTCTAACATATGGTCTATCCTTGAGAATGACCCAAGTGGACTTGAGTAGAATGTGTATTCCAGTTTCTTGGGATGAATGACTCTGAAAATGTCCAGTAGTTCTAGTTTATCTATCTCCTCATTTAGCTCCCTCATGTCTTTATTGATTTTCTGCCTGGATGATCTGTCAAGCTGAGAGAGTGGGGTGTTGAAGCCCCCTACTATGACTGTGTTGATGTTAATATATTGCTGTAGCTCTTTCAGTAGACATTCGATATATTTAGATGGCTTCACATTGGGTGCATAGATGTTAATTGTTAAGTCCTCTTGATTGACTAATGCACTGAGCATTAAGTAGTCTCCATCATTATCTTTTTAAATTTTATTTATTTTAAAGTCTATCATGTCAGATATGAGAATAGCTGTTCCTGCTCTTTTTTGTGGGCCATTGGCTTACATGATAGTTTTCCATCCTTTCACTTTGAGTCTGTGTTTGTCTTGTTGAGTTAGGTGGGTTTCCTGTAGACAGCATATTGTTGGGTTGTGTTTTCTGATCCATCTTCCTACTCTGTGTCTTTTAATAGGTGAATTCAGGCCATTGACATTTATTAATATCAAAGATTGAAGATATTTTAATACCATTCTTGTAGAGTTTTAGAGTGTTCTGATAGATGGCATATTTATGGTGGTCTGACTGTTTATAGGATACCTTTCAGAACTTCTTTCAGGGCAGGTTTAGTGATAATTTATTCTTTCAACTGTTGCTTGTCTGAGAAGGTTTTGATGCCTCCATCTAGTCTGAATGACAGGCTAGCAGGATACAATAATCTTGGTTGAAAGCCTTTCTCATTGAACACTCCACAGATATCTTGCCATTCTCTTCTGGCCTGTAGTGTTTGTGTGGAGAAGTCTGCTGCTAATCTTATGGGTTTTCCTCTGTAGGTGACTCTTTGTTTTTCTCTTGCAGCCTTCAGGATCCTTTCTTTATCCTTATTCCTTTCCATTCTAAATATGATGTGTCTTGTGTTTTTAAGTCTGGGTTAATTCTGTTTGGGACCCTCTGGGTTTCCTGATGTCTTTGATGTTGTCCTGTCTTTGATGTTGTCTAGACTAGGGAAGTTCTCATCAATTATGTCCTGAAGAATGCTTTCTTCCTCTCCCTCTCTTTCTTCCTCTGGTAATCCAATAATATGTATATTATTTCTTTTGAAGCCATCCCATAGGTCTCTGTTGTTGTTTTCAGTATCTCTTAATCTCTTTTTGAGATCTCTTACTTCTTTTTTAGTTGTCTCTAATTCATCCTCGATCTTGCTAACTCTAGCTTCAGCCTCATTGATTCTATTCTCTCTCCTCTCTACTGTTTTCTGGAGTTCATCTATTTTGTTACCCTGTTCTGATACTGTTTTAGCTTGTTCAGCTAGTTGTGTTCCTAGTTCAGCTATTTCAGCTTTCAGCTTCCTAATAACCTTGAGATAATTAGTGTTTTCTTCCAGAGTCTCATTTGTTGTTTCTGCATTTCTGATGACAATTCTTTCAAACTCTTTACTCACTCCTGTGATTATTTCCTTAACTAGTGTTTGGATGTTGACCTCATTATTTTGTGCTTCACCCTTTGGGGGGCTTTTAGCTGGATTCTTGTCCTGGTTCATTTCTCCAATAATTCTTGTTGATTTAACCATTTTATATATTATATTATGAGGTCTCTAAGTACTTTTCAAATTACTGATCACTCTTGCCTGGATGGACTTGTGTCTGAATAAGTTAATTAAAGTGTTCACAGTTGTGGAAATTGACAATTGTTTCAATATTATTTTAATCCTGGAGTTGGAGCCCAGTGGTTTAAAAGCCTCTTTTGTTCTTTTTCTTCCCTGTAGGCTATGTGAGCCCGAGGGCTTTTAAACTATAAGTAGGCTTTTTAACTTAATCACTGACTCCTGAGGAAGAGATAAAGCAGGAAGAGATAATCTAGTGGTTATGCAAAGAGACTTTCATAGCCCCATCACTAGGCCATGGAGGTATAAATCTCCTCCCTGAGTTTCCTTGTTAGTTAGTTCTCTGTGCCCTGGTGTCAGCACAGGGCCTCCCTGCTGCTGCTCCAGATTCTGAGGGCAGTAGAAATGGAGACTCACAGTTGCATTTGACGAGTCTCAGGGGAGCCCTTTCCTCCCTTCAGCCGTTCCCTTGTTGGCGAAACAGACTGGAGGTGGTGTCTCTACTGGTAAACTGCCGGACTGTTACCAGCCACTTAGTCTCTCCCTATGCTCCTCGCTGTCCATAAGCCACACGTGTTTGGACTCACCGGTGATTTGGTGGGTTCCTGAAGTTGTTCCAGGCCTGTCCTGTTGCGGTCCCAGGTGTTCTCCTTTGGTATTCCTAGTTGACCCAGGAGAGGAGAGAAACACCCATTTTTCTACATTTTGAATGCACAATTTCATCCAGCTTTATATAGGGAATTGCCACCTATTTCTACCAGACATTAATTTCCTATCACATAATCAAAATATTTTAAAGTAAACTTCTACAAAAACCTGTCAGAGTTGGAACTGCTTTCTCCAACATTTAGATTCGACTCTGGAAATGCCAGCTTAATGAAATATACCTTGGGGGGGGGGCTAGCTGAATTTACTTCACAACTTTTTTTGGGACAGATGCAATTGAAATGTGCTAAAGAAAATCACAAATCTAATTTCTGGTCTTTAAAGGGTATTGCTTGCCTCTTGTGGGCCTCTACAGGACACTGCCCTCAATGTAGAAAAACAGTGGTACAAAATGCCCCACTTTCTGGAGGGAGGCTAGGCCAACATACTCTGCTCCTGGAGGAAGACTGGTCCTGAAATGAGTGCAGCCTAGAATATTCCTAGCTGTGATCATGGAATGTGAGCTCAGACTGACAGGGATGCAGAAGTTATACAGGCTCCTGTGCTAAATATGAATTGACATGGGCCCAAGACCAGATCAATGTGGTTTAGTTAATGGTATTTATATACTTTCCCCATATTCTTTCTGCCCTTATCCGGCTTTATAGTCCTATCCTCAACTTTGACACCCTCGTCCTAGACAATACTCCTAGCCCACCTGCATGTTAGCTGTTGGGCTTGGTCAAAATTTAGTAAAGTCATGGGTCCCTTGGAATATACCTAAAATAGACTTCCTAACTCCTAACAGATCCCAAATTTTATCTGCTATGCTTTTACCTTTAGGTTTCTGGTTATTAAACAAATTGATTAACCAAGTTGCAGATACTACCATGATGCCAGCCTAACTTCCCTGGGCAGACAAATTCATCAATGTGTCCTGGAACCCCAGATCCCTACAGCCTTATTCCACTAGAGAAAGATACAAACAGGTGGGGGTATTAATTGATCTGCCAGTGCCCATGTCCAGTGGAGAAGCACTTAAAGAAGCAATCCATAAAGATCTTTTGTCCATACTCCCAGAGGGATAAAGAAACCAGGTTCAAGCAGATCCCCACTGCATTGAAGGAACTTTTGGTTGGTGCTGTGGTTGGTCGGTCTCTCTCTCTCTCTCCGTCTATTTAAAAACAATTAAGAGAAATTATAATACTCAATGACTATTGGGATGCTATCATGGGGGAATTTTAAGGTATCTAACTGGGCTATTACTAATTTATACCATTTTTAGAAATTTTTATTCTAAACACACAATTATATGATATGACAGATATTAGGGCCCCAATGCCTCTGGAAATGAATGTGTTAAAATAGTAAAGGCATTAAAGAGGAAACATATACCTAGTTAATTATACTTATTTTAAAAAAAGGATTAGTATCTACATCCCTTGATAAGACTTGATTCTTAATTAATATAAAATAATTACCACTATGGTTATTGTCAATTTTTTAAAATATTTAAATGCATTTACTAGGAACTACCATATTCTATTCTGAGGAATAGCTTTCCTATACCTGGTTCTGATTACCCACAACTGATTTCCTTATCTGCTCAATGCAGAATATATATCAAAACAGGTAAACTATTTAACCTATGAGAAGTCAACTAACTAGTGGTTTGGGAGGTGGCGCAGTGGATAAAGTGTGGGACTCTCCAGCATGTGGTCCTGAGTTCAATCCCTGGCAGCACATGTGCCAGAGTGATGTCTGGTTCTTTCCTCTCCCTCTCATTAATAAATATTTTTAAAAAGAAGCCAACAAACTAGAATTTAATACTAGTTCATAGTTCAAACAATCCTTAGTCTAAGATTTTAAGACTGGCTTACTGACTTTATCAGAGAGGGAGAAGAAGGGAAAGCAGAATACCACCCCATCGTATGTGGTGCTTCTTCTTCTTCTAGCGTCTGCCCTTCTTCCGTAGCCAGTCAACAGCGTCAGGTTGAGCCTGATGTAAAGTTTCGAGACCTCCTTTGAATCTGGAGAGGTGGCAGTCGTTGACTATGTGGGTCATAGTCTGTCTGGAGCCGCAGGGGCAGTTCGGGTCATCTCTGGCTCCCCAGCGATGGAACATAGTGGCGCACCGGCCATGGCCTGTTCGATAGCGATTGAGGAGGGCCCAATCAGAACGTGCTAGGTCAAAGCCGGGTTGACGCTTGCAGGGGTCTGTGATGAGGTGTTTGTTCTTTACCTCAGCTGACTGCCAGCTCTGTTTCCAAGAGTCTGGAACAGAGAAGTTCAGTGTAGGCGTAGGAGACCAGATTGGGTGATGAGACGTCAAGCGTTGGACAGGGTGGGCGAAGATATCCGCGTATATTGGCAGGTCCAGTCGAGCGTAGACGTGGGAAATGAACTTAGATGATGCCGCATTCTGACGAATATCTGGCGGGGCGATGTTGCTAAGAACTGGCAGCCACGGAACCGGGATGGAACGGATGGTTCCAGAAATTATCCTCATGGAGGAATATAATTTATAATCGACCAAGTGGACATGGGGGCTACGGAACCATACTGGGGCACAGTATTCTGCAGTGGAATAGCATAATGCCAGAGAGGATGATCGTAGTGTGGAAGCGCTCGCGCCCCATGAGGAGCTGGCCAGTCTTGCAATGATGTGATTCCTCGCACCCACCTTTGCTGCAGTTTTTATGAGATGTTCGTGAAATGACAGAGTGCGATCGAGAGTAACGCCAAGATAGACTGGCTGGGCTTCATGCCGGATTCTCGTATCGTCAAGCTGCACATTAAGCTCACGCGAGGCCGAGGCATGGTGTAGATGGAAAACAGATGATACCGTTTTTGCAGTGCTAGGGATTAGTCGCCATTTTTTACAGTAATCAGATATCAGAGACATGTCTTTCGTGAGTGTTTCCTCGAGGATGTCAAACTTGGATGCCTGAGTTGCACAGCAGATGTCATCGGCGTAGATGAACTTCCTTGAAGAAGTTTCTGGGAGGTCATTGATGTAAATATTAAATAGCGTAGGAGCCAGAACAGAGCCCTGGGGGAGGCCACTTGAGACAAGCCTCCATCTGCTAGATTTGTCCCAGATGCACCTGGAATCTTCTGTTTTGGAGAAGAAACGATATAGTGTTGGCCACCCATGGAGGCAGGCATCTTGAGATCTTGACTAGGAGACCACGGTGCCAGACCGTGTCATAGGCTGCTGTGAGATCAACAAAGACAGCACCCATCTTTAAATTCTTCTGGAATCCATTTTCAATGTAAGTTGAGAGGGCCAGGGCTTGTTCGCAGGTAGATCTTCCTGGGCGGAAACCAGCTTGGGCGGGTGATAGGAATTTCTCTGTAAGAGGAGAAATTCGTGACAGAAGCAGCCTCTCAAGGAGTTTATAACACACAGAGAGGAGAGAAATTGGTCTATAGCTGGCAGCCAGTGTTGGGTCTTTCTTTGGTTTCAAAACTGCTATTATCTTCACATGACGCCAAATTTTGGGCATAGATTCGGATTCCAAGATGTGGGACAGTGAGCCACTTCTTTGCCGCGGGGCCCAAGTTAAGAATGAGTTCTGGGGTGATGTTATCATAGCCAGCAGCCGTTCCCGGTTTAACCCTCTTCAAAGCACCTTCCAGTTCAGACAGTGTAAAGGGAGAGTTTTGGAGATGGACAAGATAAACGGAAGTGAGGTATGTGGTGTTGAAGCTCAAACACAAGGCCTGAGCTACTTTATGAGCTACCCACTGAGCTACCTCCCAGCCACTTAGCCAAATTTGGAGTCAAAAGGCTGTGTTAGCTAACTAGGGTTAGTTCTTCATCCTCCCCAAAGTGTGGTTACACAGTTAACTTGAAAGCAAGGTTTATTTATTTCTATTTCCATCCCTTAAAGAATTCTGTGGACTATATATTGGTTGTCGGAAAAATTGTGCCATATTTTTTCTATTTTTCTATGCAAACCCAGTATATTTCTGACTATGTGAAACATCACTATGGTTCTAAAAGTCAAAGAACTCTGCCTAAAGGCATACTCAGAGTTATGCCCTTCCCCCAACCCCAATCTGTTCTCTCCTGTTTCCATCCAACTCCTACTTGACGTCTTTGTGTCATGTTTATCTTTCCTATGTGTTTGATCTATTTTTCCTTACAAACAAGGAGCCATAAATTCTCACACTCCCCTCACCCTCCTCCTCCTCCTCTTTTCCTTTTTGGACAGAGACAGAGAAATTGAGAGGAGATGGGAGAGATAGAGAGAGATGGAGAAAGAGAGACATCTGTAGCACTGCTTCACCACTTAGGAAGCTTCCCTCCTGCAGGTGGTGACTGGGGGCTTGAATCTTGGAACTTACACATGCGCTCTACCAGGTGCATCACCACCCGGCCTCTCCTTTTTCTTCTTATCAATCTACGTGGGAAATCATTCCTCGTGAGTCACAAAGGTCCTATTCACTCATCTTTAGAGATGAAAAAAGAAACAGTATGGCTCTATTTGTGTAGGTGTACTATGATTTATTCAATCTTTTCTGAACTATAGACAGAGATTATTTCCAGTATTTTAAAACTATAAACAAGCTGCAATTAATAGATCTGTGGGAAAGCTGTTTTTTCTTTTACCACTCCCCTCCACCCTTCATTGGGGAATTGTATCTGTGTGGTTCTACCACTTCCAGTAAACTCTTTTTCCTTTTTTCCAGATTAAGGATAAGAGACAAGAGAGGGAGAAAGGAAATTTACCACAGCAACACTAGTGAGGTTTCTCCCCTCCTTTGTATAGTGAGTGCTCTCATGTGGAGGCCTTGGGATCAAACCCAGTTCTGCAAGCATGTGTTAACCTATGTACTCCACTGGATGAGCTATCTCCTGGCCCCACATAAGTATTTTCAAATTGTTAGCAGTGTGTTCTCAGGGTAAATTCCTAGAGCTGGTACTGCTGGGTCAAAAGGCAAATGTTCAAAAGGCAAATGTATATATAGTTCACTAGACATTGCCAAAGTCCCTTCAAAATGGCTGTACCAAGTTTTGCATTCCCATTTGCAACTTCTGATAGTGTGTTTCTTTACAGGCCATCCAACAGAATGTGTTGTTATACTTTTTAATTTTTTTGCCAATCTGGTAGGTGAGAAATATACCTCAGTGAAGTTTTAATTTGCATTTCTCTAATTATGGGTAAGGTTGAACATCTTTTCATGTATTTAAGCACCATTTTTATCTTTTTCTAAGGAGGGGCGATAGTTTTCCTCATGTTAAATACCATTGTTTGGTTTTTTATTTTTAAGATTAAAAAAATATTGTTTAGGTAAACTAGCCCTGTCCATGAGCTGCAGCTTGCAAATATTTTCTGTTAGCTTGTTGGCACTTTTTGAGTTTCACTATGATGTCTCTGGCCACTTAGTTTTTTTCTTCTTAAGTTTGAGATCATTGATTTGAGATGCTACCTATAACAAAGGGTACATTTCATATGAACCAACATCACATAGTCTTAATTATAGAGACCTGGTTTAATGTTTGGTTTAGTGCCTGGCAGAATAATTTGTCAGGTAACTTTCTCCTCTTTGGGGTTTACCTATTCTTTCTTGCACATTTTTTTTCTTTTCCATATGAATTTTAATTACTGATTTAAATCTTTTAATGAGTTAAATTTTTTTTTGACATTTACTGCAAGGATTGACATACATTGTCTCAACATGATCGCATAACTATCTATATAAAGTGTCCAGCACTATCAATGTCTCAAGTGATATCTTAACTTCTCGCTCACTCAATTGTCTATCAATTACTAGTATTCCAGAAGATTTAAATTTTGTTCTTATGCTTGCCTTTCTATCTATATATTCTATTCCCCTTAGACTCCCACTTTCTTCTTTCCTTTCCTTTTTTTTTTGCCTCCAGGGTTATTGCTGGGGCTCAGTGCCTGCACCATGAATCCACTGCTCCTGGAGGCCATTCCCCCCCCCCTTTTGTTGCCCTTGTTGTAGTCTTGCTGTAGTTACTATTGTTGTCATTGATGTCATTTGTTGTTGGATAGGACAGAGAGAAATGGAGAGAGGAGGGGAAGACAGAGAGGGAGAGAAAGATAGACACCTGCAGACCTGCTTCACCACCTGTAAAGCGACTTCCCTGCAGGTGGGGAGCTGGGGGCTCGAACAAGGATCCTTACATAGGTCCTTGTGCTTTGCGCCATGTGCGCTTAACCTGCTGCGCTACTACCCGACCCCCAGACTCCCATTTTCTTATATATTATTTTAGCATCTTGCTTGTCAGTTTTTATGATATTCTTTAATTCTTACTTACTGCATGTACATACATGCAAAGATCACTGAGCTAGTTCTACTTTCATCTTTACCTATTTCCCCTCCTTTTTGTCTAGATTATTTCTATTGTGTTAGACCATATACACACATCATTATTTTACCTTTAGCACCATCTTTGTTTCAGTTTTGTATCAACAATTCGATACAATTCATGCCCCTTATTAATCCTTACAATGAAGTTTTCTACTAATCTCTTGGTTGAATTTCATCCTTCAATGGATTCCTCAAGATGGAATAGAAAGTGCAAAATTTGTACATGTTTAATTTTTCATGGCTGGGAGATAGATAGTTCACCCAGTGGAGTGTATGCCTTACCGTGTTTGAGCCTTGACACCAAATGGGAGTACTAAGGATAACACCGGGGTGGGGGTGGGTTGGGGGGGGTTGATTTCCTTAATGGTGCAATGCTGTGGTATCTCCTATTTTTTTCCCCCATCTTTCTCTTCCTTCCTCTCCCCACTGCTGCCCCTCAAATAAGGAATGTAGAAATTGGCCAAACTGTTCAGCAGTGAGTGGCTTTGTGAATGGGTGAGGTCAGTCACCTCATTAAAAAATGGAGGGAAAAAAGCCGTTCAAAGACATGTACTCTTGATTTACACTTTCTTTGAAAATGATACTCCATCACTACTTTATGTTATTGCTTTTGAGATGTCTGATGTCAGTCTAATTCTTTTACCTATGTTATTGGACTTTTTTTTTTTTCTTAGAAGCTTTGAGGATTTTTCTTTATCTTTGATGTCTGGTAGTATTACTGGAATATATATCTTGGTTGTTGAAGGTGAATTTTCTTAAGTACCTGGCAAGCCTTTTCAGATTCATATTGTCTTCAATTTTTAGGTAGATTTCTTTTTTTTTTAATATTTAATTATTTTCCCTTTTGTTGCCCTTATTTATTGTTGTTGTAGTTATTGTTGTCGTTGTTAGACAGGACAGAGAGAAATGGAGAGAGGAGGGGAGACAAAGAGGGGGAGAGAAAGATAGACACCTGTAGACCTGCTTCACCACCTGTGAAGCGACTCCCTGCAGGTGGGGAGCTGGGGGCTCGAACTGGGATCCTTATGCCAGTCCTTGTGCTTTGAACCACTTGGGCTTATCCCACTGCGCTACCGCCTGACTCCCTTTAGGTAGATTTCTTATAGTATATATAGAACATAGTAGTTCTGCGCTATTATTTTTTTTTCTTCTTTATCAACTTCAATTACATACTTGTTTCTCCTTTCCCTGTATTTTGCCTCATTTTCTATAACCTTTTCTACTCTGGGTGTGTGTGTGTGTGCGTGTGTGTTCCTACCTGCCTGCCTGTCTCCTTGTGTGAGTAGCACAAAGATATAACCAGGACCTTATGGATTCACAATTTCACTGCTCTAGGCCATTTATCCTTTTAGAAGGGGAGATGGAAGGGGGGGAGGAGGGAGGAGAGAGAGAGAGAGAGAGAGAGAGACAGGAATGGTGAGAGAGTGAGAGAGATATCACATCACTACTCTGGATGCCATAGTACCTCCCATGGGGTGTTGGGTCTCAAAACTGTGCTATGTGCATAGCAATTCAGGCATCCTACCAGGTAAATGAAACGAAATCGCTGACTGCTTCCTTATCTTATTTTCACACTTATTTCTTTGCTTTCATTCCCTTTATTAAATTTCATTTGAATCTATTTTCCTTGAGTATCTTAAAACTGAGCCTTAACTTTTGAGATTACATCATTTTCTTCCAGTCTTTTCATTTCTTCATATTTTTGCTTGAGTATCTGAATTTCTCATTTGAGATTTTATTTTCATCTCTCTAGATGTTTGAGAATAGTAAGATTAGTTTGGAGTGCTGTGTTAAATAGTTTTCTTCCTTTCTTTCTTTTTTTTTTTTTTTTTTTTTTTTTTTTTACCAGAGCACTGCTTAGCTATGGCTTATAGGGGTATAGGGGATTGAACCTGGGATTTCAAAGCCTCAGGCAAGACAGTCTCTGCATAACCATTATGCTATCTCCCCTCCTCCCCAAATAGTTTTCTTCTGCTTCCAGCAGTTTGTTTATATTGGGGGGAGGGGATTTCTTTCATTGGGGTATTCATCCCTTCAATAGGAATGAAAATTTCCTATGGAAATTTCAAACACCTAAAAAGTTGATAGAATTGTATAATGAATCACTATATTTTCATTAGCTAGATTTTATAATTACTATCTGTTTTACTTGTTATACCTGTATCTACTGACCCATCCATCTTATTACTATTTTTTTTTTGACATGTGAAAGATGCGGGGTGAGGAAATAACTCATCTTAGTAAGTACATGTCATACCAAGCAAGAGGTCCTGGGTTCAAGCCCCAATACCACATGGAAGCACTATGTACAGCACTGGGGAGTGTGCTCCATGGATAGTGAAGAAATGCTGAGGTGTATCTTTTTCTCTTCTTTCTGTTGGCCTTCTGGATCTCTTCTTTAGTGAATATTCTTTTCTTTCTTTTGCCTCCAGGGTTATTGCAGGGTCTTGCTGCCTGCACTACGAACCCACTGCTCCTGGAGGCCATTTTTTCCCATTCTGTTGCCCTTGTTGTCATTATTGTTATTGTTGCCATTGTCATTGTTGTTGTTGTTATTGGATAGGACAGAGAAATCGAGAGAGAAGGGGAGGCAGAGAGGGGGACAGAAAGATTTACACTTGCAGACCTGCTTCTCTGCTTGTGAAGAGACTCCCCTGCAGGTGAGGAGCTGGGGGCTCGAACCAGGATCCTTACACCAGTTTTGCACTTGGCGCCATTTGCTCTTAATCCACTGCGCTACTGCCCAACTCCACTTTGGTGAATATTCTATTCATATCCTCTCTCCAGTTTTAGACAGGGTCTTTCCTTTTTATTTATTTATTTATTTATTTTTTGCTGAGTTTGGTGAGATTTTTTTGCTGAGTTTGGTGAGATTTTTTTTTATTCTGTACTTTGCTTTTATTCAGAGAACATGTAAATACATTCTTATAAATAGTAAAGACTGCATTCTGATGACATTAACTCACAGATTAGAATTATACCAAAATGACCATAGGCCAAGACCTGCTATATTTTGGTTTTTAGTCTTTTGTCTGATGTATGGAATATAAAGATCTCCCATTTTGTAAGGGGTTTCTTTGGGTGGTGGCTTCTTTTGCTGTGCAGAAGCTTTTCACTTTGATGTGGTTCCACTAGTTTTTGTTTGTTTTTGTCTTCCTTGCAACTGAACATGTCACTGAAGATGACTATAAAATTTAGATGAGGGGGGTCAGGCGGTAGCGCAACAGGTTAAGCGCACATGGCCCAAAGTGTAAGGACTGGAGCAAGGACCCTGATTCAAGCTGCAGGAGTGGTGAAGCAGGTGTCTATCTTTCTCTCCCCCTCTCTGTCTTCCCCTCCTCTCTCTATTTCTTTCTGTCCTGTCCAACGACAGTGGCATCAATGAAAACAATAATAATGCTGTCCAACGACAATGGCATCAATGAAAACAATGATAATGACCATAGCAGCAATGGAACAATGAGGACAACAAAAGGGATAAAAAGGTAGCCTTCAGGAGAAGTGGATTCATGGTGTAGGCACTGAGCCCCAGCAATAACCAAGGAGGCAAAAAAAAAACAACCCAAAAACAAACAAACAAACAAAACCTAGATGAAAGTGTTCTGCCAATATTTTCCTCTAAGTATTTGATAGTTTCTGGTCTAACATCCAGTTCCTTGATCCATTTGGTAGTAGGATTTAAACTACCAGGTATAGTCTGGCCATTTTTTGTTAAAGTTTTTTTCTCATATAATTTGATGTATAGAAAGGAGTATTTGTAACATGTCAGGTACAAAGCTGAAGAATCCATGGGTTTACCACTGGGATTAAGAAGCTGAACATAGTGATGAGATAGCTCACTGGTGGGGCAACTAGCTTCTAATGTACTCAGGTTCAAGTCTTTGGCACACTACACTGTAGTGCCACCATCCTGGGGGAAGTTTTGGTACTATACTCTCCCTCTCTGCCTCTATCTGAAAAATTTGACCCACAGCAGTAAAATAGTACATACACGAAGCCCATCAGAAACACCAAACAAACAAACAAACAAACAAACAAAAAACAGGGAAGAAGAGAAAGAAACATAACCAATGTGTGTTTCTTGCCAGCTCCTGCCTCTCTACCTAGTCATCACCATCCTAATGATCAGTGACCTTACTTCCTTTTAAAATGCTGTTTACAAAATGGACTTGTATCTCTCATTAACTGATCACTTTGTTGAGTTTTTAACTTTATAAAAATTTTAAATTATAAAATTTATAAAAATTATAAAAGATAGTATATTGTATGCATTGTTTTTGAGATGTATTCTGATAATTTTCACTACTGGGTTCTGTGACTCTACACACCCTTTCTTTTATTAATGTGTGTTTTTGTTGTTTCCCATTTTTCTTTTTAAGTCACCGAGGCATGCATACTCCCCAAATAGATTTCTAAACCTCAGTGCATGTTCTGGAGGCAGTGCAGGCTTGTCTGGAAGTAGAAGAAAGAAGTATTGGGAACAGTGTAGCTAGGTCCCTGTGCATGAAATGTAAGTGTGATACCCACACTGGGCAAAAAGAGTTCAGTAATGGCTCTAAGAAAGTGACCTGAGTTCTTTGATTAACATGTTCCATTGTTTTTACTGTTGTCATAGATCCCCCCTTTTTTTTCGGGTGTGTAAGGCTAGAGGGGTTTCTGGGTTTTTCATGCTCTTACCTGGAAAAGCAGCATAAGTTAAACCATAGTTCAATGGCTGCATTTTGGTTCTTCCTTCAGGCAGTTACAACTAATTGCCAAGAAGCCATGGGGTGCCTTAATAACAAAGATTAGTAATTGGGAGCCCCAGTCTATCATCAGGTTTTCTTACTATATAGAATGTTAAAAGGAAGACACTATAAAACTGACATTCTTTAGCCTTCCTACAGCTGAGCCAAACTCCTCTCATTGACATGAAAGCATTAGGATTTCAAACCCCATTAGAGACTTTAGGGCTGGGAGTCCTAAAGGCGGTAGTGCAGCGGGTTAAGAGCACGTGGTGCAAAGCACAAGGACTGGCATAAGGATCCCGGCTCCCACCTGCAGGGGAGTCATTTCACAAGAGGTGAAGTAGGTCTGCAGGTGTCTATCTTTCTCTCCCCCTCTTTGTCTTCCCCTCCTCTCTCCATTTCTTTCTGTCCTAGCCAACAACGACATCAATAATAACGACAACAATAAACAAACAACAAGGGCAACAAAAGAGAATAAATAAATAATTTTTTTAAAAGTATATATATAAAAAAAGAAACTTTAGGGCTGGTAACCTTTCACTATCTGGCCTGGTCTCTGTGTTTGACCAAGAAGCACGCGTGTGTGTGTGTGTTTGTGTGTGTGTGTGTGTTCTCTTCACAGATAACATGAGCATAGCAAATGGAGAGAAAGGGAAGATAAATGCTCAGTAAATATTTACTGGGTGAACATGTGACAAACAGAAACAAGGTTCTATTGCATGTGTATTGGGATGGTTTCATGGGCTGCAGCAGGTGTTGCTACTGGGGGAGAAGGAATCTGGTGCCTGTATTAGTTTGATTCTGAGACTCTCTTTTGGTGCTTAGATAAATGACAGTAGCCTGTATACTCCAGGTCCTAGTTAATGTGAAATTTAAACTTTGGGCCTCTTACATAACCTTTAAATAGATTACTTGTGACTGTCTCTCTCTGCTCTGTTCGGGAGCAGTTTTAGTGTTGTGTAAGCTACTAACTCATGATACAATAAATCCTGTTTCTGTTCTTTGAAAAGATGAGCTCAGCCATCCAAAAATAAATCTAGCTCTGTTGATATTTAGTTTCAGTTAATCTACCACCTAACATCCCATTATTAATTTTCTTCAATCAGTCAAAATATTGTAAGAGCTTAACTGAGTCAGAGACTAGAACAAGCATCTGGCTTCTTTTGGCATTTAAAATATTAATCTACAATTTTGACTGATCTGCTAGTTATAAAAATGTAAGAAAGGAAGAAAAGATGAAACTTCAATCATGATATGTGAAATATACCTTGGTATTTTATAAACTAACCTTTTTCATAATCAGATTTACAGTAGAACTCATTTAGCAGTCTTTCTAAATATACATTTAATTAATCCTCAGCTTCTTTAAACAATATTCATCCCTTGCTTTTGAATGGTGCATCTTCTTTTTTAAAATCATTTAAATACATCATCTCATTTTATACTATCCTAAGATCTTTGAGGTAAGAAAGTCGTTGAACAACTACTAAAATGCTTAGCCATTTTGGACTTTGATTTTTCCACTGGGTTCAGTAGTTCTCAAACTTTTATAGACCTATGAATCACCAATGTAGTTTGTAGAAACTGCATATTCCTAGCAGACAACATATATTGTCTATTCTGATTCAGTGGCTCTGTGAGAGAGCCTCTGAGCCACAGTTCACAGGCTCCCCCTCTGAGTCTCAGATGGTCTGATGGAACACATTTTGAGAAACATGTTGTTGAATCCACTGCGCCCTTGGCATTGCAATGAAGACAGGCCCTTTTTGTGAGTCCCAGTTCTGGTGTCAGACTCTTTTATGACCTAGTTTGTTAAAGCAGTCATTTGTTTTCTCAGTGATTACTCTCAGCACCAGACTAGAAAGGCATATCCCTGGGTGCTGATCAGAGCCTGCACTGCAGAGTGGAATGCATTGGGTTCAAGAGACCAGCCAGTTGTTACCTGATATTATAGCAGATGAAGACAGAGACTGGAGACTGACAAAGGGTGCTGTGGGAAGGGAGCAGGGGTCAAGGAAACTTCCTAGGATCGAAGTCTGTAAGAAATGAAGCCATAGGACTTGATTCCAAGAGAGAAAACACAGATGCTAGTTGGGGAGAGCTGGTGTATCCCAGTAAAATTCAGGAGGCTGATAACTGCAGGAAAGAGGATGAAGAGAAAAGAGGAAGGAGAGAAGGCAGGCAGTCAGGGACCAGACTCTTAACTGCACAGACTAGGGATATGACTGGGGCATTTAAAATAAATTTTCATTTCAGATATACAAAATTAAACTGGTTAGAATCCTTGATCCATGGCACACTGGCATTGCTGATCCAGCTGCGGCCCTCTCATATTTGTATACCAAAAACATACTGAACATTTGTGAGGCTCTCCTTTCCTCTCCAACCCAAGAGCTAGAGTATTATATACAATCTGCATTTGGGTACCTTTAAGAGACTCTGCCCTGTTTTCAGGGACTTAATTTTTTATACAACATTAAAAATGAAATCTCTTTCACATTGTTGGTTTAACTAGCTAATTCATTTTGCTGATACAAAATATTCCATTATATGTATATATCCAGATTCAGCTATTTATCTTTCTATGAGTGGTCATTTCATATGTGTTTGGTTTTTCTGGTTTTATACTATGTACAGTTTGTTCTGAGCATTTTTGTCCATGTTTCTTGTTACTCATGGATTAAAGTTGTTCTTGGAGCTGTTCTAAGGAATAGAATACCTGGTTTAGGACAGTGGTGCTAAATAGAAAGTGATTTTTTCACCTCCTAAGGAATGTTTGGTCACACCCAGAAACATTTTTAATGGTCACAATTTGAGGAGATGAGGCATTGGCATCCAGTAGGTAGGCCAGATAAGTGTGTAGGAGGGAGAGGAAAGCTCCCTACATCAAAGAACTATCCAGCTCAAAATGATAGTGTCACTGTTGAGAAACCCTGATTTATGGGCATGCAAATGTTCAAGTTACTAGAAGATGCTTTTCCTAAACAGTTGCACTAATTTGCACCCTACCTACTGGGAATTCTAAAGTAAGTAGAACTGTTTTATTCCCAAGCCATCCTCCCCCCATACAAATATTCTGATGATTTGGTTGTCCATCAAGAAGTTTTGAGGGCTATTCAATACTGCAGTCCTGTGGTGCTATACCAGTCACTTTAAGATCACCCCTATCTTCACATTGTTGTTACAACATGGAATATTAGAACTCTTTATTAAACTGGGTGGGTTTTATTTTTAATACCAATTTTAAGATTTGAGAAAAGTTGTTCTTATCGTTTTACTTCAGTTCTAACACTGAAAATTATTTTACCAAGCCTAATTCTAAGAGATACTTATCCCCCCTAACCTCCCCTCCAAAAAAAACAGATCTTTAAGGCAGCTAATCTCAAATTATAGTCCAGTAACTAGGTGTCACAGAGACCATAAAGAGAATCATTATATTGCTTGATAATTTCTAGGAGCTTCTTTAGGTTTTTAATATGAATACTATCATATTATCTGCAAATAGTGACAGTTTAACTTCTTCTTTTCCAATCTTTATCCCTTTAATTTCTTTCTCTTGCCTAATTGCTATATAATCAAAACTGCCTGTACTGGAACAAAAATAGAGCCACTGACCAGTAGAATAGAATTGAAAGCCCAGAAATAAGCCCCCACACCTGTGGACATCTAATTTTTGACAAGGGTGCCCAAACTATTAAATAGAGTAAGGAGAGTCTCTTCAACAAGCGGTGTTGGGAAAAATGGTTTGAAATGTGCTGAAGAATGAAACTGAACCACTGTATTTCACCACACACAAAAGTAAGTATTCCATAATAAAATTCATTCCAGATTAGTCTCCAGAAAAAAGACACTCTCAATTTTACCTCCTGCAGAGATACCCAACTGTCTACAGCACAGATTCCAAATCTTTCCTATCAACGTCACAGGGAAGGAGGCAGGTCAGCTGCTGATGCTGCCCTGGTCCCAGATGAAAATTTCCTTCAGCCCTTGGGATGATGGGTACAGTGGCAACAAACAGCCTACAGATTCCCAGTCTCACAGAAGTAAAAGCCAGATAAAGCAGTTAAGAGTTTGTTAACATATCCATGCTATGATCACCCACCTGGCAATCTGATTCTGAATCCGATTACCCACTGTTATACCTATAAATAAGTACCACCTTATGTGGATTCCCATGTCACCAGAGAAAGGTAGCAACTGAACTAGCTAGAAGCATAATGATTTGAATTAGCCACTCACGGGAGTAAAAGTAGTTTATATAACGTGGAATTCTTCCCGTGAATTGAGCCCTTAAGCGGTCTCATCAGTCTATTAAAACAGAAGCTCCAAAAGAAAGCAGATGAAGCTGACAGGTCATTGTGAAATCAAAGCCAGCTTTCTCAGGTGGAAGTAACTTCAATATCTTAGACCTGTTTACTTATAATCCTGTTCTCTCTGCTCATTCCCTTCAATGCCAAATTCCTGCCTTCATCATGAAATGGAAGCTCAATGACCCAGAAATAACTTGAACAAACCTATTTCACCGAGGACGCTTTCATTTTTATCTTCATTAACTCTTTGGTCTCTATCAAGTATGCTGAAAGCACGATTTATGCCTTAGCTGCTGGGTCTGGAGGATCTTAAGATTTACACAATTGGTATGTTTAACGGAGGCTGAAAATATTTCAAGTTTAGTAGACAAATACAAATTGTTTTCTCTTCTAGTAAAGGAAACTGTATCATTTCATTCACCACACTTTTAAACTGAAATATTTTAAAGGAAAGTAACATGTTACCCAGATGAAAACTATTTTTCCCCCTCACAAATGAAGCTGCACACGTTTAACAAGCCCATATTGTTTCCTTTAAACAAACAAACAAACAAACAAAAACTTGTGGTGCTGGGGAATGAACCCAGGGGCTTGTGTGCATGCATGGTATCTTTGCATAATCTTTCCATCCCCCCCCCCTTTAAATTATATACTTGCAAGTGGTGAATAGGAATAGAGAGGAAGGGAGAAAGGGAGACACTAAGCCACTACTTCACTACCCATGGAGTTCACTTGGTGCTTTCAATGGAGCTCTCGTGTACTGCTACACATAGAATACAGGATTCCCAGACACAGAAAGCAGTTATTTCATCCACTAGCCATCATGTCTCAGGTCTTCACATTGCTTCCTTTTTAAAGAAAAGCACACTGATGTACACACTATGAGTCTCAGGTGAATGGCTTGAGTAAAAGTGACTCATCCTGCGTGACTGGCTATATATAAGATTCTACAAAAGCATAATGCTAACACAGAGGGAGTTCACATGAGGCCCAAAGCAGCAGCCAATGGGAAAAATACTGTTCTGAAGCTCATCTCTCTGATCTCCATCAAAAACCATTACTCTTATTCAATTAACTCTGTTCTCTGTAAAATGTGATAATGCCTCAAAATCTATGTTCAGAGGCGACATCTTTAGGTGCCTATTATTACAGCATCAGGAAAACTATGAATTCTATGCCTTCCTAATTGCTTATATAATGTAGCATTTCTAGTCCAATATATTTCCCATACAAACCTGTCTTTGAAAAGTTAATGCAATATAAACATCAATGGTGAGACTATGAGGCCAACTTGTGCTGTGCAAACCAAAATCAGAAAACAACAAAATCAGAAATGACCTGTAAAAAGGTCCCAGAACATTCTCAGATGAGGTCTTCAAATACATTAATGGATTTTAGGAATAATTTTCCACAGAACCTGGTTCTGTTTTAAAAGGGCATTTTCAGTAACAGGATCCAGTACTTGGAACTATTATCTTTGGGACAATATAAAATAGGCTCACCAAAACACCAAGAACTGACTAACAGGTGAACCATTCTGATAGTATCTTTCCTTTTTGGTTATCTCTTGGATATGCTCTGCAGTTTCATTCAAAGCAAGGTTCCAGTGTGTAGATTTTTTTTCTTTTTAATTGCCACCAGGGTTGAGACTGGAACTCAGTGCCTGAGTGACAAATTTACTGCTCCTAGTGGCCATTCCCCAGCCCTCTTTTTCTCCTCCCCATTTTGTTGCCCTTGTTGTTGTATGTTTATGTTACTGTCGTCACTGCTGTTGTTGTTGGATAGGACAGAGAGAAATCAAGAGAGGAGGGGAAGACAGGGAGGAGGAGAGAAAGACACCTGCAGACCTGCTTTACTGCTTGTGAAGTGACTCCCCTG
This sequence comes from Erinaceus europaeus, assembly GCF_950295315.1. Taxonomy (NCBI): domain Eukaryota; kingdom Metazoa; phylum Chordata; class Mammalia; order Eulipotyphla; family Erinaceidae; genus Erinaceus; species Erinaceus europaeus. The sequence continues at coordinate 104,399,044 of NC_080171.1, forward strand.
CAAATGGGGAGCCAGAGGCTCGAACTGGGATCCTAATGCTGGTCCTCGCACTTTGTGCCATGTGTGCTTAATCCGATGTGCTAACGCCCAGTCCCCCACCCTTTTTTTGACAGACTCAGAAAGAAATTGAGAGGGAAGGTGGGGATAGAGGGAGAGAGAATAAGAGACACTTACAGCACTGCTCCAACTAGGGCTTCCCCTCCTCACTCCAATCCCGATATGGGATCTAGGGGCTTGAACGTCATTCCTTGCACATGGTAATGTGTATTCTATCAGGTGTACCACTGCCCAGGCCCATGCAGAAATTTTAACTTATATAATGCCAGTAAAGAGAAATACACTTTTTATCATCAAAATAGGATTTTAAGCTCTATTCTATAGATTATAAAACACAAAGTCAGAGATTTAATTATGAGATCTATTTTCTACCATATCATTATAAATAGTCAGGTTTAACCTACCAGAAGCATAGCTGATGTCCCATTGGGTCTGGATAAGTGGATGGACATTTCAGGAAACATCCTGTCAATGCGGCTGATCACATCATCCACGTATCTAAGTAGGAAAAAAAAAATCATATGAATGAAGTAAAACCCTAAGGGAATACAGATCTATTACCTGCCAACACTCATATTTAGTGGAGAAGCAATTACAGAAGCCAGATCTCTTGCCTTCTGTACCCTAAAAAGAATTTTAGTCCATACTCCCAGCAGGAGAAAGGAGGAAGATGACCAGAGGCCCTTAACTCCTACTCCATTTGGACAGGAGAGAGGAGGAAAAAAGGGAGGAACATTTGGAAGTAGTAATAAGTGTAGGTGTGACTTGGAAAGGAAAAGAAGATGAGGTCATGGGGAAAAACTGAGCAAGTATATACAAATATAGACAGACAATTGTAGAAATAATAGTTAACCCATGTCTGCAACCTTGGGAAAACTGCTGGAGCTTCCAATGGAGGGATTGGGGACACAGAACTCTGGTGGTGGGAATGATGCAGAATTACACCCACTATTATCTTATAAGTTTGTAAGTCAAGACTAAATCACTAATAAAATAAAAAAAAGAAAAGAAAAAGAAAAGTAGACTTACAGAGTACTGAACAACTTTTTTTTTTTGCCCCCAAGGTTATTGCTGGGGCTCTGTGCGAATCCACTGCTCCTGGAGGCTATTTTTTCCCCTTTTGTTGCCCTGGTTGTTTTAGCATTGTTGTGGTTATTAATGTCGTTGTTGCTGGATAGGACAGAGAGAAATTGAGAGAGGAGGGGAAGACAGAGAGGGGGAGAGAAAGATAAGACACCTGAAGACCTGCTTCACCACGTGAAGTGACCCCCTGCCCATGCAGGTGGGGAGCCGGGGCTCAAACCGGGATCCTTATACACTGTTCCTTGCACTTTGCGCCATGTGCACTTAGCCTGCTGTGCTATACTGCCTGACCCCCCCCCCAATTTTTTTCAGTTTAATTCTTATCAATGAAATAGTTTTTAAAGAAGGCAAATGGAAGTTGCCTGTATGTGTATGAGAAAGAGAGAGAAGAGAGAGAAAGAGAGAGGTGAGAGAAAGAGAGAGGGGAGAGAGGGAGAGAGGGGAGAGAAGGAGAGAGAGAAAGATAGAGAAAGAGAAAAAGAGAGAGAGAAGAGAAGAGAAGAGAAGAGAAGAGAAGAGAAGAGAAGAGAAGAGAAGAGAAGAGGAGAGGAGAGGAGAGAAGAGAGAATATGCTCCTGACTCCCTCTTGTCTTCCAGAGCTATTTCACAGAATTTATTTTGGTATTTATGACTTTAATGCTAGTTCATGTTTTTCATCTTGTGGCAGGACCTACTTACTTTGTCCTAGAGAAGATCAGAATTTAGCTTTCTCACCCTCTTGGTCACTAGGCTCCAACTACAATGGCTCTTCCCTCTGTCCTCTGCTTTGTATGCTGTATCCAGTTGTTGCTCACCTCTGGTCAACTGGTTTCTCATGTTAGTCTCTGGGATAATCATTTCTTGAATTAAATTCCTTCTGCTATAAATACCTGAAGTAATTCTTTGTTGGATGCTAACTAATTGAGAATATACCATAGTTACTGCTTAATTTAGTACTCACTGCTCACATTCTAAAATCTCCTCATAGGTTTGTAGATATAGCTGAGCCACATAGTGGTTTGTGGGCACATTCATTTACTAGGAGAGCTTTCTGTTTTATATTGATTTTCATTTGATTGGGTTTAATTAATCTGGGATCCTATTGTCATTGGGACTTCATTGCTCTGGGATAACTGTTTTTGGAAAGATAGGAACAGCAATAGAGAAGAAAAGAAACCACAGCACTGAAGTTTCCTTCAATCGATAAGGGACTGCACTTGGACTCAGGCAGCACACATGGCAGAGTAGGCACATTATCCAGATGAGCTATCTGACAGCCCTTGATAAGTCTTCTATGTACCTATTACAATTTAACTCCTACCAGACTCTATAACTTTTCTCACTACAGTCAACTATATCAGGCAATCCATCAATTCTACTTTTTCATAGAGATATCACATGAAAGGAAGACTCATGTGCCTCTGGTCTATATGAAGTATGTAACTCTTACTGAAATAAATGACCAGCTAGGATCAGAACATACTAAGGATCACAAAATTATAAAAACTCTACTGGCACATTAAAACCCTAGCCTTCTAAAAATGTCCTCTCTCTGAGACAGAATTTTCTGTCTCAGTGGGGTTTTACTGTGAAGATACCAACCCAAAACATAAACAGAACTGTGTCTAGCTCAGATCCTTTGAGAATAGACTCATACTAGCATCTGTGTTCCACATCCAATCACACTGGACACAAAGGGGATGTATAATACAATAGCTGAGATGCAAAACTATCTATTAAGGATTGTGCATTGGATTCCATATCTGTTGAATGTGACAAATTAAATTGTATCTCCATTAGACCAGGGACACATAAGAGCTATGTTCTCTTGGGGGAACAAAGAGATCAGTTCTCCACTCATAACATGAAAACATTTTAGTTCTAACTCTGGGGCTCATGACATATAGCAAACAACACGTGTTAAAGCCATTTGTTCAGCCTATAAACTATGAAACTCAGAGTAATCCTGCTGATTATCAGATTTTCACTAGAGAATGTTAAACATAGCTTTAAACTCTAAGTACAAGAAGGGGAAAAATATAGCAAACCCAGGTGCATACAAGGGTAACAGTAGAAGGACTGGATCAGAGAAAGGAGAGAAAAGGTGGAAATGAAAGGTATTTAAAACTGAGAGTCAATTTGATATTTTTGAAACACATGCATTGCTCTTATAAACTCAGTACCAAATAGCTATCTGCTATCTCTAGGAAGGGCCACAAGATAAGGATCTGGTATTAAAAATCCAAGTATCTCAGGAAGGACAAGAAATATATTTTTTATTGGGGGGTTAATGATTTACAGTAAATACAATTGCTGATATATGTATTAAATTTCTCAATTTTCTGTAAAACATTCACCCCAGCCTAAATCCTCTTCCACCACCATGCACCAGGACCTGAGAGCCCCTTCCCCCAAGTCCTTCGTTTTGGTCCAGTACACCAAATCCAGTCCAAGTTCTACTTTGTGCTTCTCCTTTTTGTTCTTATATCTCAACTTCTATCCATGAAGAGGATCATGTCATTTTTTTTTGTTTTTTGTTTTTTTTTGCCTCCAGGGTTATTGCTGGGGCTCAGTGCCTACACTATGAATTCACTGCTCCTGGGGCCATTTTTTTATTATTATTTTTGGATAGGATAGAAAGAAACTGAGAGAAGAAGGTAGATAGGGAGAAAAAAAGATGGGCACTGCAGACCTGCTTCATCGCTTGTGAAGCAACACCCGCTGCAGGTGTTGAACCAGGGGCTCAAACCGGGATCATTGCTTTATACTATGTGCATTTAACCAGGTGTGCCTGGCCCCCAGGTCATGTAATATTTATCTTTCTCTTCCTGGCTTATCTCACTTAACAGAATTCCTTCAAGCTCCATTCAAGACAAGGTAAAGAAGGTGAAATCATTGTTAATATCTGAGTAGTATTCCATTTTGTGTATATACATCACAGCTTTCTTAGCCATTCATCTGCTTCCAGGTTTTGACTACTACAAATTCATGCTGCTATGAACATAGGTATACATAGATCTTTTTCAATACGTGTGTTGGGTTCCTTAGGATATATCCCCGGGAGAGGAGTTGCTGGGTCATAGGGTAGGTCCATTCAAGAGGTATTTCTTAAAGTAAGGTCTCATTCTGCTAATCTATATAATTATATTTAGAGTGACTGGGAAGGTGGCTTAGAAGAGAAAGTGCAGAACTTGCATGCGTACAATCCAAAGTTCAATCTCCAGTACTGCATTTGTCATGGCGATGCTATGGTTCCTTCTCTCTCACTTGTAAATTAATAAAGAAGTAAAGATTTAAAACACAATAATTTAGAAAGCTATATTTTCTGCTTAGTTTAAGAAACAGATTAAGGTACAGCTGAGCTGTGGTGCACCAGGTTAAGCACACATAGTATGAAGCTCAAGGACCCATGCAAGGATCCTGGCTCAAGCCTTTGGCTCCCCACCTGCAGGGGGGTTGCTTCATAAGCGGTGCAGCAGGTCTGCAGGTGTCTTTCTCTCTTTCTCTCTCTCTCTCTCTCTCTCTCTCTCTTCTTCCCCTCCCTTCTCAATTTCTCTCTGTACTAGCCAATAAAAAAAAAAAAAAAAGGCCCCAGGAGCAATGAATTCATAGTGTAGGCACCAAGCCCTAGTGATAACCCTGGAGGCAAAATAAATAAATAAATAAATAGATAAATAAATAAAACAAAAACAAATTAAGGTACCACATCATCTCCTACTGGTCCTATTTATATCTACAACTGAATACAACTAACATACAACCTTGGTACTGCCAGCTTAATTGCTATAAGAGAAGTGCAATACAAAGACAAGAAGAATTAATTCACTTTTTCATCATTATCCAGTGTTTCTTAAAACTGTGGAAGACACACAACAAACTTCAAGCCAGATGTTTATACCAGGTCACTGGAAACATTTCTGTAGTTATATGTTGCTTATCTAAATCTAGATGTGTGATGGTGTTTGTGGGAATACAAACTGGTATAGCCCCTATGAAAAACAGTTTGGAGAGTCTGTAGATAAATAAAAATAGAAAAACCTCTATAGAGGAAGTGGGAGGTTCCTGCTGTCTTAGGGTTTAAGAAGGCAATAGATAGTTATTGCTATAATGAAATTATTTGGCAGTTGTGTTAACTTTGAAAATCCCTTTGTTAGGATCTGCTGTATCATACACAACATCACCATAATTTATGTCCTTAGACATTATTTGTATATAGCTGTGTCTTATAGAGTAATGCCCCAGTGGGGCTCACTTTCCTGCATGCTTCTCTCCATTCATACCAAATGATATTGCATTTGCTGCTCCCAACCTAATCAACACAACGAGTACCACCTCAGCATGCTTCACTTCAGACTGTGTCCAGAAACTTCAGGTGTAGAATGCCAAGCCTTCAGCCTCATTACTCGGGTGAAATCTTTCCTTTCATAGGATTCTCTAATTCCATTCCAGGTGGTTCACTTCCTAACAAAGTCCCGAAAACTAGATATATAGACCAGGTCCCATGAGATACAGCATATGTTCCCATGTATCCATAAATTAGGGCAAAACAGATACCTGAAAGCGAAAGTGCACAATACTCTGCAGTGAGTCAGTATATGCAGCAAGCAAGTAGAAAGACCTAAAAAGACACCATAAAGTTCATAATGAAATAGTGTCTACTTAGACTTAGATACCCTCCTCAACTACTTCTTATTATACTTCCCTCACTCACTCCAAAGCTAACCTTATTAAAGTAAGGACTACAAAAGCTGCATAAGGGTAAGAGACTGACATACTTTAATAATGACCCTTTAGTCACTATCAGGCCACCCCATCAGCTGAGGCCCTATGTGGGGAGTCCTGTGATTCACAGACATGATGGGCCTAGACCTTGAATAAATCCCACTCTCCATTGTTACTGGTTATCTCTATCAGAAACAACAAAATAGACCCCTTTGTGGGCCCCCATAGGACCTTGCCCTTAACTTGGATCAACAATGGTAGACAATGTTCCATCCTCTACTGGGAGGGTGGATAACATATTCATGTTCCACCTGAGAAGATGGGTCCTAAAATTGGGGCAGCTTGGAATGTTCCTACTCATGACCACAGAATGTGAGCTCAGCTCTATAGGGATGTAGAGGTCACATAGCTCCTAAGCTGAATATGGGCCCCAGATCACATCAAATCAATGAGGTTTATAGTCAACAATATTTGTACACCTTTCCCACATTTGGTTGCTACTCTCTTCCCTGATCCAGCTTTTTGGTCCTTTTTTTCAGCCATGACATCATTTCCCCAGATAATAACTTGGATCCATCTGCATATCAGACTTCAGGCTTAGGGGGAAAAACAAAACAAAACAAAACAAAACAAAAAACCTAGTATAGTCACGGGCTCTTTGGAATATAACTAAAATAGGCCTACTAGCTATCTACAAAACAGAGACACCCCCCCCACACACACACACACACACTCTTCATCTTAGCTATTCCAGACTTTAGGTTCATGATTAGTCAACAATTTGTTTGGCTCTATATGTTAACTCTTTTTTCAGCCACCAGGTTCCAGATGCTACCATGATGCCAACTGGACTTCCCTGGATAGACGACCCCACCAATGTGTCCTGGAGCCCCACTTCCCCAGAACCCCACCCCATTAGGGAAAGAAAGAGATAGGCTAGGGAGTTGGGCGGTGGTGCAGTGGGTTAAGCGCACATGGCACAAAGCACAAGGACCGACACAAGGATCCCAGTTCGAGCCCCCAGCTCCCCAACTGCAGGGGGAGTTGCTTCACAGGTGGTGAAGCAGGTCTGCAGGTGTCTATCTTTCTTTCCCCCCTCTGTCTCTCCATTTCTCTCTGTCCTATCCAACAACAACGCCATCAATAACAACAACAATAATAACTACAACAATAAAAAATAAGGGCAACAAAAGGGAATATTAAAAAATAAATAAATAAAACAGAAAGAAAGAGACAGGCTGGGAGTAATGGACTGACTTGCCAACGCCGATGTTCAGTGGGGAAGCAACTACAGAAGCCAGACCTTTCACCTTCTGCACTCCATAATGACCCTGGGTCCATACTCCCAGAGGGATAAAGAATAGGAAAGCTATAATATAAGGAGAGGGGATGGGATATGGAGTTCTGGTGGTAGGAATTGTGTGGAGTTGTACCCTTCTTATCCTATGTTTTTTGTCAGTGTTGCCTTTTTATAAATTAAAATTTAAAAATATATGGAAAAGCCATGTAATCTAGAAATACCACTCCTAGGCCTATATCCAAAATGTATGAAAACACTAATTTGGAAGGGCATATGTATCCCTATGTCCATAGCTGCACTATTTACAATAGCTAAAATACAGAAGCAACATATATGCCCAAGGACAGACAACTGGATATAGAAGTTATGGGATAATATTCAGTGGAACACTACTCTGCATCAAAAAAGATGAGATTGCATCATTTGGAACAAAATGGATGGAACTAGAGGTGATTATGCTAAGTGAAACAAGAAATGAAGGATAGCTACCAGATGGGTTTCTCTCATATGTGGAATACTGATGACTAAAATGAATTTGCCAAAAAAAAAAAAAAATAGAACCAAAGTATCTTTTAAATTTTTTTCTTCCAGTGCACTGCTCAGCTCTGACTTAAGGTGGTGTGGGCACTGAACCTGGGACTTTGGAGCCTCAGGCATAAGAGTCTGTTTGCATAACCATTATACTATCTCTCAATCTCCAAAGTGAAAAGTATAGAGATTATTTACTGGGGCTGAAGGTGGTACACAGAACTTCAGTGGTGGGTGTGAAATTATACATAACCCTGAAATCCTATAATTTTATAAAAATATATATAATAGTTAACTCACTATTTAAAAAGGAAAATAAAATAAAGGAAAAAACCCAAATTATAAAAAAATCTTTATATGTAGTTTAAATTCAGTTACTTCAGACTCACTAGAAGCAAAAATCCACTGTCCTGTGTGAATGGAGGTCACTGCTAAGCATATGCTAATGGGGAGGGGGGTAGGCAGATGTCTTCTGAACCAATCTTCAATCAATAGCCATCATAGCACTGGATGGTGGAATGCAAATGAATATGCAGAACTCCATTACAGAGGTAACACCATAATTTGCTTTCTCTGTACCTTTCACCTTGAAGGTTTCAAAATACTTACTGGAAAATTTTCTGTTTAGCAGGCTAGAAAAATAGGGGATTGGGTAAGTTACGTGATAATCCTGGAAAGAAAGTTTAAGATGTAGATTTTCAGGAATCCATGCCCACCACCAAACTTTGAGATATATATAATAGTTTAGTTATATATATATATATATAATAGTAGTGGTTAGGGTTCCAAATCCATTTCTAAATTTGTTTATGAGATCAGGTAAAGGAAGGCAGTGGCAGGAGAAAAATGGCTCCTAGAAGAAGTATCTGCTATCAGCTTAAGGAGAGAGGTCTGGGATATTTTTTGTGTCCTTCCCAACCAGTGATTTCAGATAGAGCTCAACAAATTCAATGCACAGATTTTATTAAGCAAAACTGAATTTCAAGGAGACTGTTTTTGACTCACCTGCCTAACATAAAGGAGATGCAAATTTTCTTTTTCACAGGTGACATTATGTATTTGCCAAAAAAAAAAAAAAAAAAAGAGAAAGTCAGCTGCATCTTTAACTGAGGAAAACAATGTCTAAATCGTAGAAGCAGAAATCAAAACATTTCATTTTCAAATAGACCCAACCTTCAAAATACAAACCCACCACAAGTAACTTGACAGAAGTAAGCAAAGCTTTGAACGTCAAAATCCAATGTTAGAGACAAAATTACAATTTCTTTTAACGGAGGGTGGGGCTGGTGGGAGTGGGTCCTTGCCAATGCTTCTCAGAATGCCGCCTCCCCAGCCGCTGGCCTCCCTACATCTTCATAGTACATCCCACTTCCAGTGCAGGGCCAAGGCCAGGTAGGAACAGTGTGCTCTCTTCCCACGCTTTCACCATATGTTCTACTCTGTTATGCGGCAGGATCAAATTACTTTAATTTTTACCTTTGGAATATAGGCAAACAAGCAGTAACACAGCAGTAGTGACTAGTTTACACTTGAGCAGACGCGGTGCAGAAAGACATTAATTTAGTGCCAAATTGAGCAGTGAGTCACAATTTGCACATATCTGTCAACCTGTTAACAGGGTAATAACTTGGAAAGATTGCTGTTCCTATTTACATTACAGAGGCCTTTCAAAAATGAAGTGTTTGGTTCTCCTTCTTGAAGGACTCAGCTGATGGAGCTGGTTTAATGGTCCAAGAACTGGCCCAGAAATATAAACTCTTAGGAGTCACAGGTTCAGATCAAAGTATGATTCATAACTTCAATATTTTTAGGGAGAAAATTAACTTTTAAGCAATTAGAGAAATCTGTCTCCTACAACGCTCCTTGATTATAATCAGACTTTTATTTATAAAGGCTTCATATTCTTGACATCTCTCTGCTGCATCAGAAATGACTACTCTTATATATACAGGTCCTGGGTCAGTTAGATGGGGTGACGAGTTAACTGTACTTCTATACTTTCTTCAAATTTAGGGAGCTATTCCCTGCCCTAATCCAGCTTTCTAGTCCTAGTCTCAACTCTGACACCATCTTCCCAGACAATATTTTTAGTCCACCTGCATGTTAACTATCAAGCTGCAGCAAAAATTACTAAAGTCATGATGGGCCCCTAGGAACATACCTAAAATAGACTTCCTAGCTTCTACCACCCTAAAGTCCCTATTCTCATGTGTTTTATTCCTACTTGTTGGCTCACTTATTAAACACTTTGTCCTGCTTTATATCTGACCACCTTCCAGCCACCAAGTTGCAGATGTTACTATGATTTTATCCTGATGTCCCTGAGCAGATGACCTCACCAGTGTGTCCTGAAACCTCACTTCTCCAGAGACCTGCTCCACTAGGGAAAGACAGAAACAGGATGGGGGTATGGATAAACATGCCAATGAAAATGTCCTGCAAAGATGCAATTACAGAAGCCAGAACTCGCACCTTCTGCACTCCCCAAAAGAATTTTGGTCCACACTCCCAGAGAGGAAGAAATGTTATAGAAAGATGACCAGAGGACTCTGAACTCCAATTCCATCAGGACCCAGAGGGAGAGAGAGGAGGAAAAAAAGACATTCAGAAGTATTAACAGGATCAGGTGTGACTTAGAAAGGAAGAGAAGGCAGCACCAAAGAAAAAATGGGCAAATATATATAAATATAGGTAATTATATTAATAATCGTCAATCCACTTTTTTTTTTTAATGTATGTGTTCAACTAGATACACTATCACTCAGCCCCTTATTATTCTGTGACAGTCTTTTTTCTTCATGGGTTTCTGTGCTTTTAGTGTTAAGAAAGTTTTGTTAGGGAGGATGGACAACATACTCTATGCTACACCTGAGGAAGATGGGTCCTGAAATGGAGGCATCATGGAATGTTCCTACTCATGACCACAGAATGTGAGCTCAAATCTAGAGGAATGTAGAAGAGGTCATACAAGCTCCTAAGCTAACTATGGGCCCCAGATCACATCAATTCAATGGGGTTTACAGTCAACAGTATTTATACCCCTTTCCCATATTAGGGAGCTACTCTCTTCCCTGATCCAGCTTTCTGGTCCTTTTCCCAGCCATGACATCATCTCCCCAGACAATAATTAGGATCCACCTGCATATCAGATTTCAGGCTCAAGCAAAAACAAACAAACAAACACTAGTATAGCTACAGGCTCTTTGAAATATAACTAAAATATGCCTATTAGCTATTGACAAAATGGAGGATGCCCCCCCAACACTTCATCTGCACTATTCCAGCCTTTAGGTTCATGATTGTTCAATAGTTTGTTTGGCTTTGTATGTTAACTCTCTTTTCAGCCACCAGGTTCAGATGCCAGCAGGATGCGACCAGACTTCCCTGGACAGACAACCCCACCAATGTGCCTTGGAGCTCCGCTTCCCCAGAGCCCTTCCTCACTAGGGAAAGACAGATAGGCTGGGAGTATGGATCGACCTGTCAGCGCCCATGTTCAGCAGGGAAGCAATTACAGAAGCCAGACCTTCCACCTTCTGCATCCCACAATGACCTTGGGTTCATACTCCCAGAGGGTTAAAGAATAGGAAAGCTATCAGGGGAGGGGATGGTATACGGAGGTCTGGTGGTGGGAATTGTGTGAAGCTGTACCCCTCTTATCCTATGGTTTTGTCAATGTTTCCTTTTTATAAATAAAAAATTTTTAAAAAAGAAAGTTTTGTTAGTCCACTACTATTTTTTTAAATTTCCTTACTGAGGGATTAATGTTTTACATTAACCAGTAAATACAATAGTTTGCACATGCATAACATTTCTCAGTTTTCCACATAACAATACAACCCCCACTTTTCCAGGATGACAAATGTCAACCCACATTTGTGACCTTAGGAGAACTACTACAGATTCCTGTGAAGGGAATGGGACACAGAAGTCTGGTTGTGGTAACAATGTGGATTTATACCTGTGTTATCACAAAATTTTGTTTATCAGTATTAAATCACAAATAAAATAAAAAAGTAATGCCCACACTAATTTCATAATTCTCATGTTAATTTCTGCACCTCTACAAACTTGTTCACACCTGATTATCTTCAAGCAGCTTAAGTTATTCTTTTAAATGTTCCTCACCTGAGAATTAAAGTATAACAACAACTCAGAGGTCCTCTCAATTCAATGTCCTCTTCAACCTAAGAATGTAATAGCATCTCAAAGAAGTCATCTGTCCAGAGACATCAGGTATGGAATGTCAACCCTTCAGCTTCATTACTCTAGTTGAGACCTTTCCTAGCTCGTAGGACTCCTTAATTCCATTTCGGGTGGCACACTTCTTAACAAAACCTCAAAAGCTAGATATAGACCAAAGCCGTGAGATAGGGCATATTCTCATGTATCCATAAGTTAGAGGAAAATATATGCCTTACAGCAAAGGTGCACAACAGTTTGCAGTGAGTCAATAAATGAAGCAAGCAAGTAGAAAGACCAAAAAAGAGACTTTAAAGTACCTAATGAAATAGTTTCTACTTAGACTTAGATACTCTCCTCACCTACTTCCTATTACAGGACCCTCAATCACTCCAAAGCTAACCTTGTCAGACAAACTTAGGACTACAAAAGCTGAAGAAGGGCAAGAGACTGGCATACTTTAATGATGACTCTTTAATCACTATCAGGCCACCCCATCACCTGGTGCCCTAGTCAGGGAGTCCTGGGATTCCCACACAGACATGATGGGCCTAGACCTCTAACAGATCCCTCTCTCCATTGTCACTGGTCATCTCCATCAGGAACAACATAATGAACCCCTTGTGGGCCCCCATAGGACCTTGCCCTCAATGTGGATCAACAATGGTAGGGAATGTTCCATTCTCTGAAGGGAGGTTGGACAACATACTCTACCTACTACCTGAGGAAGATGGGTCCTGAAATTAGTGCACCTTGGTATGTTCCTAGCCATGACCACAGAATGTAAGCTCAGACCTACAGGGATGCAGAGGTTACATAGACTCCTATGCTGAATATGAGCCCCAGATCAAATCAATGGAGTTTATAGTTAACAATATTTATATACTTTTCCCATATCTGGAGCTACTCTCTTCCCTGATCTAGCTTTCTAGTCCTTTTTCCAACCATGACACCATCTACTCAGACAATCACATGGATCTACCTGCATATTAGCTGTCAGGCTCAGGCAAAAACTAGTAAAGTCATGGGTCCCTTGGAATATACCTAAAATAGACCTAGCTTTTTCCAAAATAGAGACCCCAAATCTTCATCTGCAATATTCTTGCCTTTAGGTTCATGACCAGTTAATTTGTTCTGCTTTATATCTTAACTCTTTTTTAGCCACCAGATTCCAGATGCTACCATGATGCCAGCCTGACTTCCCTGGGCAGATGACCCCATCAATGTGTCCTGGAGCCCCGCTTCCCCAGATCCCTGCCCCACTAGGGAAACAGAGAGACAGGCTGGGAGTATGGATTGACCTGCCAACACCTGTGTTCAGTGGGAAAGCAATTACAGAAGCCAGACCTTCCACTTTCTGTACCCCATGATTGTGAGTCCATACTCCCAGAGGGATAAAGAATAGGGAAGCTATCAAGGGAAGCGATTGGATATGAAGTTCTGGGGGTGGAAATTGTGTGGAACTGTACACCTCTTATACTATAATTTTGTCAATGTTTCCTTTTTATAAATAAAAAAAATTAAAAAATTAGTTTTCATTAAAGCTATTTTTATTGCAGCAAGTCTGTAAGTTAATATAATTGAAGTGGCATGGGTGGTACAATAATCATAATCTTAACATCATACCTCTATGATAAAATCTAGGGTTAGTTCCCCCCCAGAATTGGGGTTTCATACATGTATAATTTCATTGCTCCAAGGCTGACTTTTATTGAGAGAGAGAGAGAGAGAGAGAGAGAGAGAGAGAAATGCCTCACAGTATTGATGCTCTCACAGGTGTTGTGACACTTTCATGTGGCTCAAAGCTGGGTTGTGCACATGGTAAAGCATGTGCACTCTCTGGTGAATTCTCTCCCAGCCCAATTTTTGTTTTTAAGTAATTGTCTCTCACTGTTAATCTTTTTAGTACAGTCCAGCACCTACAAATATAACACTAGAGGTCAATTTTACTGAGAAAGTTTTATTCTGAGAAAACAAATCTTCCCACTTTTTAATCTGGGCCCTTGTGCTGTAATGTGTGCACTTAACCAAGTGCACCACTCCCTGGCCCCTATCTCTCCACTCTTGAGCCCTGTTTAAAAGGTGAGTTTCAAAAAGCAATCTTCAAGTTGATAAATTGACTTTTGCTGAAAGAGATAGCACTATAGGGCAGTAGCTGGTTGGGTTAGGACAGAAAAGGAGTGTGATGAGCAAAGAAGTTGAGATCTAAGCAGATGCTCACATTTCTACCTGTAAGATAACCAGTTTTGCCTTAGGTACAGTTTAGAAAACACTTTCAATTTTCTTGAGAGAGTGGCCTGAACTGTTTTATTGACATGATACAAATATTTTATAAATCTGAGAAATTTGGCCTAAGTGAAAGAAGTGAGAAGTTTGACTTGAGTTTCCTGTCTTTGTTCTCAGCATATTGAGATTGATAGTTGTCATTTCAGGCAATCTCATTCTCCTGAAGTAATTAAAGAAACCTCCTTCTGTTTCCCCAGTTCTCTCAGTCTCATCATCGGGAATTGTGAAGCAAATTCTTAAACCATTTTCAGATCATTTAAATGATTCCCTTTCTGATATCTATTTGGGCACTACCCCTCCCCCAATATAGTTTATTAATACATGCATTTCTAACACTCATATTTTATATGGGTGGAGAAAATGAACAGTGTGTGTTGTACAGTGTGTGGGGTAAATGCTATTTAAATCTGCCTTGAGCTGCTTAACATCTCACTAACATGGGATCACTGGCTGGAGTCCAGGATTTTTTTTTCTTTCTTCCCCTTTAGAGGAGGGGTCAGACTTTAGAGAACTAAACCATCTGTCCAGCAAATTCCTTTAAAAGCTTTAATAAACACTAGTTTGTAATATACTTTATATGTACAGAGTAGGAAACTAATATTTTGCAAAACTGTTATCTTTAGAAATGTCTTCCACGTTCTGTTTTGTTATCATTTTGGTGTTAAAAATTCCAATTTGGTAGTGTATATCTTTGTGCTAGTATTTTTGCAGAATTAATTAGTTCATTAAAAAAGAACGTTTAAAAGCTGGCATGTCAGTAATAGTACACATCTTTAGGCTTTGCTTTTAAGAATTGAGCTCCTACTAAAACAGATGCACGGATTTTTGTAGCTGCATATTAAGCCGTAAGACTTTGAAGATTTTTTGCAGCTTTCTTTGAGATTTGTTTGTTGGAACTCTGCAACACTCTCCAAACCTCAAAACTTTATCTGTTAAAAAAAGGACTTTGCATTTGACTTGTTTCATAACCACCTAACTTGGGTCTCCATGGCTGACTTTTAATGTCCTGTCTACTTGTTCAGCAAATAATTAAGGAATTCCCAGTAGGTGTCAGATACCACTGGAAAAGGCAGATGGGTGATCCTTTAGAGAGCCTTGTTGGGGAGATAGGCATTAAGCAAATGATCCTTGGGAAAATTACCTTATTGCATGTGGGGGAAGAGAGAACAAAGAGAAATTAAAAGTCATAAGAGGTAAAACGATGAATAGCTGAAGGCATTACCTGGAGGCTTCCTTGAGATAGGTCTGGTCCGTGCACAGAAGTGGGTGTATTGTGAGAAGAACCTTCCAGGCAAGGAATGTGGAATGTGTACACTGTGTGAGCCTGCTCAGGGGTTTGGGAGAAAGAGGTCAGGCTGGAGCAGAAGTAACAGCTGAGCTGAAGGGTCTTATTGGTCTTCTCAGGCCCCAAGATTTGAGTTCATCACTGAGAGCAAGGATTTCTTGTTACAAAGAACTTCTGTGAAGCATGGACAATGTGTCTTTGGAGGGTAGAAATGATTAGTTAAGAAGTGTAGGTATAAAACTCCTGTTTTATAAGAAGCTTTTCATACTTTTGAAAGCATATTTTATTAATGGAAGTTAATAAGTCTTCCCAAAGTAGCAGCCTGGCTGAATGGTAAAACTGAACTCAGACCTTATGTCTTTTGATTCCTCACTTAATGCTTTCTTGCATGCCAGTCTTTTGAGTAAGTTTATGAGGATTTCTTGGGAAAAGTATATTTAAATTTGCATTCTCCCAACTTTTTGTAAAACATAAAAATAGTAGTGTATTGATAAAATAGAGTCAGTTATTACTTTCTCTCTTCTTGGTCATTCAGTAAATAAGTAAGAAATTCCATGGACTAGTTTATAGTTTAAGTGGTCTCCATCCTCAAGGGGTGTATGTTTATAATTTATCTGCTTACAAATCATTTTCCTTTAAATGCCACAGCCTTATCTTCAGAAAAGCAAGACAACTAACTTAATTTTTATTCCATTCTTGTATTGGGCTTTTCATTTTTTAACTTCCAAATAATGTGCAAATTCAGGAGGTAATAGAAAAGGTGAAATAGTGAATACTTGTTTTATTTTCCAGCACAAAAAATTATTTCAGATATCCTGTAGGTTCTAGTTTTCCCCTAAAACAGTTAAACAATGTATTAAGCTTGGGAGAGAATTATAATTTCAGTCAAAATCTACCTGTTAAGTCTTTATATGAGAGAGAGAAAACAAAACCAAAGAGACACTTATGCTTTCTAGTAACACCAATTAATTAACAAGTTACGAAATTAGTCATTTCCATCAGATCTGGTGAAATGACACCTGGAGCTCAGATGGGCAGTGATGAATGTGTGGACTGATTATATCAATGAAAAGGCAGCCTCTGACTTATTTAAAAAAAATTTATTGATTGATTGATTTACTATTGGATAGAGACAGGGAGAAAGTGAGAGGGGATGGGAAGATAGAGAGGGAGAAAGAGAGACACCTGCAGCCTACTTCACCACTTGTGAAGCTTTCCTCCTGCAGGTGGGGACCAGGGGCTTGAACCTGCGTCCTTGCTCACTGTTATGTGAGTGCTTAACCAGGTGTGCCACCGCCTGGCCTCTGACTTAATATTTTCAGCCAGGGAATTGAAAGGGACAGACAATGCAGACTGGAAAACTCACTCCTTATCCAAGCCCAGCTTTCCTTCTTAGCCTGGTATATCTGGCTAAGGACTGCTGACCAACAGTTTGGTCTGTTCAGCTCCGGCACTTTACAGCAATGCTGCATAGGGAAATACCAAAATAAATAGCACATGTAATTTGCTCCATCATAACAATACATTCACCAAATCATAGTATGAGGCAGAAATGGCCAACACATTTTAGAAAATCACATAATTTTTATTACCACCTCCCTCAATCTTGGGACAAATGTGTTTCTAAGACAGTTACTATATTATTTTAATTTTACTCATTACACAATCACTTCTTAAGGAGAGTCTGGGGTCTTACTCTTCTCCAATCCCTACAAGTATGTTTAGTATATACTTAATGAACATTCTGTAAACTGGGCTGTTTTAAGCAAACTAGGTCAAGAATAAATAAAGATCAGAGTAAACAGAACCCTGTCCTGTAATTATTTCCTTAACAAAAAGGTAAAAAAAATTTCTAAATTTAACTATGTCATCCATTAGAGTTTATGGACAGAGAGGAGTTATTTCTTACCCCTCTTCTTTCTGACATCATTAATGCAGACCTGCTTAGTTAAAAGACAGACTTGGGGGGCCCAGGTGGTGGTGCACCTGGTTAAATGCACATGCTATCATGCACAAAGACCCAGGTTCAAGTTCCTGGTCCCCACCTCATCACATATCCAGTAAGTGGCTGATTTCAAATATCTATACAGAATTGGTAGAAATTTATAAAAGAAGTAAAAATAACCCAATAAAAAAGCGAGTCAAAGAATTAGATGGTTTTCTAAAGAAAAGATACACAGGGTCCACAGACACACGAAGAAATGCTCCACTTCATTTATCATTAGAGAAAGGCAAATTAAAACTACATTGAGATTCTATCTCACACTCGAGAATGGCCTACACCAACAAAACAGGAAATGGCAGGTGTTGTTGAGGTTAAAGTTATGAAGGAAAAAAAGGGCCTCTGCTCCACTGCTGGTGGGAATGCAAACTGGTGCAGCCCCTTTGGAAGACTGTCTGGCCAGTCCTTAAACAAATGAAATGGAAAAACCTTATGATCCAGCAATACCACTCTTAGGCATTTATGTAGAGGACACTTATTTGAAGGGAACTATCACTAATTTGAAGGGACATATCCACCCCTATGTTCATAGCTGAATTATTCACAATAGCCAAAGAGTGGAAGCAGTCAAAATATGCATTAACAGAGGATTGTTTGTAAGACTTGTGAGAACTATAGTGGTTATCTTTGGGAAGTTGGAGGGTATGGATATGGAACTTTGGTGATGTGTATGGTGTGGAACTATATATTGTAATCTTATAATCTTGTAACAAACTATTAATTACAGGTAAATTATTACTAAAAAAAAGTTATAGGGCATACATTCCATGCAATACTAGATTTCAGTAAAAAAAGATGATATTGTGTCCTTTGTGACAATATGGATGGAACTGGAGGTGATTTTGTTTAGCAAAGTAAAGAGATGAAAGACAACTGCCAGATGGTTTCACTCACATGTGGCATCTAAAGAACTGATACACATGAACTTGAAAAAACACACCAAAGCTAGAAAACTCTAACATTTTTTGAGCACTATGGTGGTTATCTTTGGAGGCAGGAGGGTGGGGACAAAGCACTTTAGAGGTGGGTTTGGTGTGGAACTGTACACTGTAATCTCATAATCTTGTAGCCTACTATTAATCAGAAACTTTTAAAAGATGGTGCATGGGGCTGGGTGGTGGTGCCCCTGGTTGAGCATATGCTACAATGCACAAGGACCCAGGTTCAGGCCCCCAGCCCCCACCTGCAGGGGGAAAGCTTTGTGAGTAGTGAAGCAGTGTTGCAGGGGTCTTTCTGTTTCTCTCCCATTCTCTCCTCCTTCCCTTTTGATTGCTGGCTGTCTCTATCAAATAAATAAATATATATAATAAAAAAATTTTTTTAAAAAGCATGGTGCAGTACCATTACTCATGGCATCAATCAGTAATACTTCAGAATTCCTAATACAATGTTTCCAAATATATGAGTGACTAAACTGTTTGAGGCTTACCTTTCTTATACACAATACTGAAAATGCCTAGACCTTTAGTTCCATCTGCTCTACTTTTACTTTTAGGTTCCTGATTATTAAATAATTTGTCCTGTTTTATATCTTACTGTTTTTCAGTCACCAAGATGCAGATGCTACCATGATGCCACTCTGACCTCCCTGGACAGATGACCTTACTGATGTGTCCTCAGATGTGTCACCTCTCCAGAGCCCTACCACTAGAGAAAAATAGAAATAGGCTGGGGGTATAGAGTGACCTGCCAACGTCCAAGCTCAGTGGAAAAGCAATTACAGAAGCCAGGCCTTCCACCTTCTGTACCCCATAAGGAATTTTGGTCCATACTCCCAGAAGGATAAAGAATAGGAAACCTTCCAGTGCAGGAGATGGGGTGTGGTTCTCTGGTGGTGGGAATTATATGGAATTGTACCCCTCTTTTTTTGCCTCCAGGGTTACTGCTGGGGCTCAGTGCCTGCACCATGCATCCACTGCTCCTGGAGGTCCCCCCCCATTTTTGTTGCCCTTGTTATTGTAGCCTTGTTGTGGTTATTATTGTTGTTGTTGATGTTGTTTTTGTTGTTGGATAGGACAGAGAGAAATGGAGAGAGGAGGGGAAGACAGAGGGGGAGAGAAAGATAGACACCTGCAGACCTGCTTCACCGCCTGTGAAGCGACTCCCCTGCAGGTGGGGAGCCAGGGGCTTGAACCGGGATCCTCCTGCTAGTCCTTGTGCTTTGCGCCATGTGCACTTTGTGCCATGTGCTCTTAACCCGCTGTGCTACCACCCGACCCCCTCTTATCCTAGAGTCTTGCCAATCATTATTAAATCACCAATAAAAATAATTTTAAAGAAAGAATAAAGTAAAGTCTATCTTGATCATCATTTTCAGTCCCTAGCACACTATCGGAGACACAGAAGACTTTCAATGGACAAGCCACAAATGATTCTTGTAGCTGATTCCCTGAAGGTATATGCAGTAAAACCGAGACTAGGCCTGGGGTTTAGGAATCCAGGGTCCTTGTTGCTCTCAATCTACTCTGCCCTCTTCCTGGATTAGGCACTTTAATCTCTAGGCTTCAGTTTCCTTGTCTATACAATAAAGATGAAAAACACACACACTGTCTTCTCTGTGTGGTCACTATGAGAATGAAATGAGAAAAGGCATCACATAAAGCACAAAAGAAGCCATTAGTAATTCAGTTGTCCCGTTTATGTTTACAAACATTGCCTTATTCTGAAGAAAAAGGTTAAGAACTTATGCTTGAGTTCGAGGAATACAAAGTCTCAGCAAGTCAATCAGATTTGAAACTGCTTACAGCATTAAAAGTAGGGAATATCCTTTCAGGTTTCCTCATCATTTCAACACATTACAGCCTTCACTGTTTTGAATGAAGGCAGAGAGGGTAGAGGGCAGATGAATTCTGATCCTGAAACAGACTTAAGTGTGGAAGTGGGCTTGAGTGAAGAGAGTTGGCTGCCAGAGTGGGTGTTATGAGAGCTATCTGTCCTTTGTCCCTCTGTATCCATTTCCACTCTTTTCCAACCTGCACTGTGTGCTGGTAGGCTGCCTCTCACATTGGTCACTGATGCTCCTAGCTGGGCTTCTGTCAATGGTAGGCATAAAGTCTTTGCTCATGGAAGGTGGCTATGATAACTCAGTAATATAGGGTATCAAGGACTGCAGCCCTGTAGCCATTAAGCTACAGATTTTAGGCTCGGTTTCCAATTGCAGGGGTGGGGGGGGGGGTGGAAGGCCGGCATTACAGCTATGTCAGCTTCACAGTTTTTCTGAACCCTTCTACCCCCACCCACTCCAACTGCCTTACATAAAGCTATCTTACAGTGTTTCCTGCCTGGTAGACTCGGCAAGCTTAGCGTAAGAGAGGTACTGAGGAAAGATGAATAAAGTAGAAGAGTGAGGTTAGGGTAATTATGCCACCATGAAAGTCAGCTGAAAATGTTCTCAGCGTCCTTTGCCACATAGCATTCTTGTACTCATTCGGTCTGGGTTCACACCCTCCTTCTAACTCAGATACTGTACTATTCCCTTGGGTTTCTGTATGCTTGTATATATTTATGAACAGCCTCCCCACCCCTGTTGAATCCTATTCCCAGAACAAGGTTTCTTTTCAATAAAACATATTCATCCCAATAAAGGGAAGAAACAAAACAAAGCAAGACATTAAATCTACCCCATCAGCCTGGCTCTGTGTATGCCAAAGTAATTAAAGTGATGCTCTGGTTCTTGCGCTTAATATCTCTTACCCTCCCTCCCTCTCACCCACCCTCTACAAGTAAATAATTTTAAACCACCAACCCCACAGGTCCCCCTTCTAGAATAAGAAATATGATAAACTGAAAAATATTTACATTGACTGAGGGTAATCGTGATATGAATACTCTAAATTGGTAATTAAATAAAACTTTACATTCACACTGTTAATTCAGCATCATTCATTTAACAGATCTTTCCTGGAGTGTTTTAACTGGAGATATGGTTAGTTTGTAACTTTATGCTATTCAAACAGAATAGTGGCATCATACTCAAGAATCTTCCTCGCTGAGAGGCAGTTACTCCTGCTACACCCCTAATTTCACTTTCTTTAAAGATCTAGTACCTCTGAGCTGCAACACAAGGAAGACTTCCTTTTTTGAAGCACTGCCAAGTGCTAGTTTGCTTTTCTTTCTGAGTTCACGGTTAAATTCACATTTGCCCTAGACTAACAATTTCCAAAGTGTGACAAGTATACTCCCAAAGTGGTACACGAGGTGATGTTAGGTGATACATGGTAAACATTTAATTTAAATATATAGAAAATATATGAATAGTAAATAAAACCTGTCATTTCATGGTATCACTTTTTAGAATGAGAACCTATTGCCAAAGTGAATTTTTTTAAACAAAGATAGTTGGTAATGAGAACATCTGACCAAAAGTTGTGGTAAAAATCTTATGATGGTTGAAAACAACAGAGTTTAGAAACTCAAGCAAAGCAGGTGTGTAAACAGTGGCATCAAAGTGGTTTTACTTTCCTTTGTAGACTGACTTTTCTTTTTTCAATCTTTCTACCTTAAAAGGAGGGGTTCAGGAGTCAGGTGCTAGCACAGCGGGTTAAGCGCACGTGGCACAAAGAGCAAGGACCGGAGTAAGGATCCTGGCTCCAGCCCCTGGCTCCCCACCTGCAGGGGAGTCGCTTTACAAGTGGTGAAGCAGGTCTGCAGGTGTCTGTCTTTCTCTCCCCTCTTTGTCTTCCCCTCCTTTCTCCATTTCTCTCTGTCCTATCCAACAACAATGACATCAATAACAACAACAATAACTACAACAATAAACCAACAAGAGCAACAAAGGGGAATAAATAAATATTAAAAGAAAAAAAGGAGGGGTTCACATATACATCTGGAGGTTGAACAAAGGAGAAATGGGCTAGTGTCCTAGGAGGGGTCGAGGTGTTCAGAACAGCAGTTCTGTGAGGCAAAGGCAAAGGCTACAGATGATCAATCATCCTAGGAGCTGACTCTGGAATGTATATTTGACCATGTGGAATCTGAGTATAGGGAATGGCTTCCCATAGGCAGCAGCAGGACAGGCCAGGTCCCCCCACCCCCAAGTTCCATTCTGTCATCTTTAGGCATTTAAAATTGTGCCAGAATAAATTTCTCCCAGTGGAGCTAAGTCTAGAATTCTACTCAAGACAGGCAGAGGATGCTTGGAGAACTCTATAAACAATCACTTAGAGGGTAACCTCTACAGGTTCATATGGTCTCACTAAACATTAAACAAATCAACATGTTTACCTAAGCTGAGGCAGTCTGTGGCAGGCTTTCAAATCTCTATATAAGATTCTTTTAAATTGTACAAGAGACAAAATAAAGTTCACCAATTTGACGCTTTGTTCACCTTATCAACACCTCTCTGAACCATGCCTACTTGTTCTCCTCTCTCCCTGCGGCAAATTATCCCAAGGAAACTTTCTTTTGCCCAGGGAAAGGGGAAAACTTTGGGGGACAAAATCCATCAATTACAGGCAAAGTGAATGATTAAATGATTAAATAACAAGATAAACTAAACCTTGGAAAAGTAACTGCATCTAGAAGATGTAGCAATCCTAAGTGAGTATTCTCCTACAAATAGTCAATAACATGGTTCAGTAATTAATAGAACAGAAAGAAAATCAGTAAAAATATAAAATATTTGCACAGTGCCCTCAACTAACTTTACTTAAATAACACATATGCAACCAGACAATACATACTGCAGTAGTGAACTATACATACTTTTTAAGTACAAATGGAGCATTCACTGAGATACACTCTATCTAAGTTCAGTCTTAATTAATTTTTTTAAAAGATTTTATTTATTTATGAGAAAGATAGAAGGAGAGAGAAAGAACCAGACACCACTCTGGCACATGTATGGCTGGGGATTGAACTTGGAACCTCGTGCTTGAGAGTCCAAAGCTTTATCACTGCACCAAATCCTGGACCACAAGTCTCAATGAATTTTTAGAATCTTATGGAATGTGTTCTCTGACTAGAACTGAAATAAAAAATCAATGTCAAAGGGTCAAAAATTGTCTCAGTAGATAAAGCCCATGACGTATCATGTGTGAGACCCCCAGTTCAAGTCCTTGTACAGCATGGGGGTTTCAAGGGAACTCCATGGAGGGTGGAACAGTGCTTTGGTATCTCTCTTTATCTAATCTCTTTTTGCCACCCTGCCCATACACACTTGTGCACGCGTGCGCACGCACACACACACACACACACACACACACACACACACACTCACACACACACACACACACATACACACCCAATGAGCACTCACTCTCATTCACATCTACTTAAAAATATATACCTAAGAAACCTTGCTATAAGCCCTGTGCCCACATGGATTCATTGGCTGATTTTTATGAAACATTTAGGCAAGCAATAATACTAATCTTCTGGAAATTTACGCAAAACATAGGAAGAGGAAACATTTCTCTGCTCCTTTAATGGGACCATAATTGCCCTGATAACTAAAGAACACTATAAGCTGTATTCTTTACAAAGACGAAACATTTTTTTAACAAAGTACTAGCAAATAGAACCCAGCAAAACACCCATTCTCTCCCTTATCCAGTTTCACTTTCTGCTGTTTTTAGTTATTCGTGGCCCAAAAATACCAGGTGGAGAAGGGAGGGATATTATATTCACATAACTTTTACTGAAGTATGTTATTACATTTTATTATTATACTGTTATTAAACTCTTGCTGCACCTAACTTATATAGTAAGATTTTCATGGAAATGACTATATAGGGAAAAAAGAATATACAATGCTCTGTACTGCTCTTAGTTTCAGATATAGGATAGAGGTCATGGAATATTTCCCTCTCAAAAATATGGGGGAACTCACATACATAAAAGGAAAACTCACTGTGGTCAAATATATTCTACAGTCACAGTTACCATAAAAAGAATCAACCTGGGAGTCAAGCGGTAGTGCAGCGGGTTAAGTGCACGTGGTGCCAAGCTGAAGGACTGATGTAAGCATCCCGGTTCGAGCCCCTGGCTCCCCACCTGCAGGGGAGCCACTTCACAAGCGGTGAAGCAGGTCTGCAGGTGTCTTATCTCTCTCCCCCTCTGCCTTCCCCTCCTCTTCCCATTTCTCTGTTCTATCCAACAATGACGACATCAACAACAACAATAATAATAAATACAACAACAAAAAAAGGGCAACAAAAGGAAATAAATAAATATAATAAAAAGGTCAACCTGTGTTGTGGTATGTAATAAGATGAATGTCATTATTCAGCATTAAAATGGTAAGAAATTCTGACATATACTATAACATAGGTAAGCCTTATGGACATTGTGGTGAGCCGAATAAGTCAGGCATAAAAAGACTATAAGATTATATCAAGTGTTGAATTCATAAAGACACAAAGTACAATAGTAGGTGCCAAGTGGGTGAGGAAGCTATAGCTTGGAGGCCCATACTATGAGGCGCAGGAACTGGTGCAAAGATCCCGGTTCGAATCCCTGGTTCCCCACCTGCAGTGAGTGAAGCTTCACAAGTGGTGAAGCAGATCTGAAGGTATCTATCTTTCCCTCTCCCCTCTCTATTTCCCCCTCTTCTCTCAATTTCTCTCTATCCTATCCAATAAGACGGGGGGGGGGGGGGGGGGAGAAGGCCTCTAGGGGTAGTGGATTCGTAGTGCCAACAATGAGCCACAGCAATAACCCTGGAGGCAAAGAAAAAGGAAGTTATAGCTTAAGGAGGTCTGTTCAGTTCTGCAAGATGAAAAGAATCCTGGAGATGGATAGTGGTAATAATTGCATAACAATATGAGTGGATGATTAGTACTTCTGATGAAAACTTTAAAATATTTAAAATGGTAAATGTTATACTAGCTCACTACAATAAAATGTTGAAATAAATCTCATGTAATTCACTTTTTTTCTATTTGATTTGACAGGACAGAGAGAAATTGAGAGCAGTGGGGGAGATAGAGAGGCTGAGAGACACAGACACCTGCAGCACTGCTTCACTGCGCATGAAGCTTCCCCCTGCAGGTGATGACCATGGACTTGAACCTGGGTCCTTGTGCATGGTGACATGTGCTCTCAGCTGGGTGTGCCACTGCCCTGACCCCCTGTAATTCACAAGAGTAACAAAATAGAGGAGAAAAAAAAATCATATCCTCACCTCAACAGATATTAAAAAAAACTTTCCTTTTTTTCTGCCTTATTTTATTTTTCTTATATTTCATGGGTCAGAGAGAAACTAAGAGTAGAGGAGGTGCTTCACTGCTGCTGAAGCTTCTCTTCTGCAGGTGGGGACTTGTGACTTGAACTAGGCTCCTTGCACATGGTAATGTGTGCCCAACTAAGTCCACCACCATCCAATCAGAAAAAAACAAAACAAACAAAAAAACAACTGGTCAGAATAAAATTCAATACCCAACTGGTGACATAGATAAGAACTTTTAGCAGAATAGGAACAGAAGAGGACAATAGACCTGAACAGACACTTTATCAGTGAGAATATGCCACTCCCCAGACTGCTAAATAATCGCAAAGAAGTGAAATTAAAAACACCGACAAAGAAAAATGTGAAATGCACTACCCCGTGCAAAGAGAATGACTATAAAAATGACCTACACTGTTGAATGCCAATAAGAATGAAGGCATAAAACAGAAATGTATAAACCAGTGGAGTGAGTGCAAAACATCACCATCACTTTGGAAAGCTGTGTGACAGTTTCTTAAGATGACAAAGTAAAAGGTAAAACCATGCAACATATAATTCAGCAACTTACAGCAGTCTTATTCTTTTTAACATATTTTATTTTATTCTAATGAGAGAGATAAAGAGAAAGACCAGAGTATTATTCAACTCTGGCTTATGGTGGCATCAGGGATTGGACCTGGGAGCTTGGAGTCTCAGGCATGAAGGCCTTTGGCATAACTATTATGCTGTCTTAATATGCAATACCCAAAACAACTGGCATATGGATAAGCACATTGTGCCACATCTGTACAATGATTATACCATATTTAAAAGATAGGAATGATACATGAACAACTTAGATGGATCTCCAAATCCTATTCTGACAAAAGGAGAGACAGGCACTCTTCTATGCACAGTAGATGAAACTCAGGCAGACACATGTCTAATCTAGAGTGACAGACAACAAATCAGAACCTGTGTGACGTAAGAACTAGGGGGACAAAAGGGACTGGTGGCTGAGGAGGAATTGATGAGAAGGGGCACAGGAAACTGTGGGGAGGTAATGAAATTTTCTATCTTGTCTGGAGT
This sequence comes from Erinaceus europaeus, assembly GCF_950295315.1. Lineage (NCBI taxonomy): Eukaryota > Metazoa > Chordata > Mammalia > Eulipotyphla > Erinaceidae > Erinaceus > Erinaceus europaeus. The sequence continues at coordinate 104,425,703 of NC_080171.1, forward strand.
GATGTTTACATCCAACGAGATGCATACAAAACTCAGTGAACTGGGAGTCGGGTGATAGTGCAGCGGGTTAAGCACGTGGTGTGAAGCGAAAGGACCCACGTAAGGATTCCAGTTTGAGCCCCCGGCACCCACCTGCAGGGGAGTCGCCTTCACAGGCGGTGAAGCAGGTCTGCAGGTGTCTGTCTTTCTCTCCCCCCTCTGTCTTCCCCTCCTCTCTCCATTTCTCTCTGTACTAACAACGATGACATCAATAACAACAGCAACAATAAAAGAAAAAAAACAACATGGGCAACAAAAGGGAAAATAAAAAAATAATATATAAAAAACCTCAGTGAACTATATACTCAAAAACATGGGATACAAAAATGTTGCATTCTATATAAATAATATATGAATAAGGTAGATTTAAAAATTGTTTGGAATGGGTAATAAATTCTCTACATTAATCTCAAATAGTACTGAGATAACAGCCAAATGGCTTTTAATAAATTTTGAGGAGGAGCTGGGAGACAGCTTATCCAGTAAGGCAACTGACTTCCGATACAGGAGACCCAGGGTTTGAGTTTAACCTCACATGGGGTCACTAGGGCACTTCTTCTTCTAGCGTTTGCCCTTCTTCCGTAGCCAGTCAACAGCATCAGGTTGAGCCTGATGTCAAGTTTCGAGACCGCCTTTGAATCTGGAGAGGTGGCAGTCGTTGACTATGTGGGTCATAGTCTGTCTGGAGCCGCAGGAGCAGTTTGGGTCGTCTCTGGCTCCCCAGCGATGGAACATAGCAGCACACCGGCCATGGCCTGTTCGATAGCGACTGAGGAGGGCCCAATCATAACGTGCTAGGTCAAAGCCGGGTTGACGCTTGCAGGGGTCTGTGATGAGGTGTTTGTTCTTTACCTCAGCTGACTGCCAACTCTGTTTCCAAGAGACTGGAACAGAGAAGACCCAACACTGGCCGCCAGCTATAGACCAATTTCTCTCCTCTCTGTGTGTTACAAACTCCTTGAGAGGCTGCTTCTGTCACGTATTTCTCATCTTACAGAGAAATTCCTATCACCCACCCAAGCTGGTTTCCGCCCAGGAAGATCTACCTGCGAACAATCCCTGGCCCTCTCAATTTACATTGAAAATGGATTCCAGAAGAATTTAAAGACGGGTGCTGTCTTTGTTGATATCACAGCAGCCTATGACACGGTCTGGCACCTTGGTCTCCTAGTCAAGATCTCAAGATGCCTGCCTCCATGGGTGGCCAACACTATATCGTTTCTTCTCCAAAACAGAAGATTCCGGGTGCATCTGGGTGACAAGTCTAGCAGATGGAGACTTGTCTTAAGTGGCCTCCCCCAGGGCTCTATTCTGGCTCCTATGCTATTTAATATTTACATCAATGACCTCCCAGAAAATTCTTCAAGGAAGTTCATCTACGCCGATGACATCTGCTGTGCAACTCAGGCATCCAAGTTCGACATCCTCAAGGAAACACTCACAAAAGACATGTCTCTGATATCTGATTACTGTAAAAAATGGCGACTAATCCCTAGCACTGCAAAAACGGTATCATCTGTTTTCCATCTACACCATGCCTCGGCCTCGCGTGAGCTTAATGTGCAGCTTGGCGATACGAGAATCTGGCATGAAGCCCAGCCAGTCTATCTTGGCGTTACTCTCGATCGCACTCTGTCATTTCACAAACATCTCATAAAAACTGCAGCAAAGGTGGGCACGAGGAATAACATCATTGCAAGACTGGCCAGCTCCTCATGGGGCGCGAGCGCTTCCACACTACGATCATCCTCTCTGGCATTATGCTATTCCACTGCAGAATACTGTGCCCCAGTATGGTTCCGTAGCCCCCATGTCCACTTGGTCGATTCCAAATTATATTCCTCCATGAGGATCATTTCTGGAACCATCCGTTCCACCCCGGTTCCATGGCTGCCAGTTCTTAGCAACATCGCCCCGCCAGATATTCGTCGGGATGCGGCATCATCTAAGTTCATTTCCCACGTCTACGCTCGACCGGACCTGCCAATATACGCGGATATCTTCGCCCACCCTGTCCAACACTTGACGTCTTGTCACCCAATCTGGTCCCCTACGCCTACACTGAACTTCTCTGTTCCAGACTCTTGGAAACAGAGTTGGCAGTCAGCTGAGGTAAAGAACTAGGGCACTAAAGCTCCATAGGTAGTATAATAGTGTTGTGGTCAGACTCCATTTCTTTTTTTTTTTTTAAATATTTATTTTTATTTATTTATTCCCTTTGGTTGCCCTTGTTGTCTTATTGTTTTAGTTGTTATTGTTGTTGTCGTTGTTGGATAGGACAGAGAGAAATGGAGAGAGGAGGGGGAGACAGAGAGGAGGAAAGAAAGATAGACACCTGCAGACCTGCTTCACCGCCTGTGAAGCGACTCCCCTGCAGGTGGGGAGCCGGGGCTCGAACCGGGATCCTTATGCCGGTCCTTGTGCTTTGCGCCACCTGCGCTTAACCCGCTGCGCTACAGCCCGACTCCCGGTCAGACTCCATTTCTGCTTCTCTCTTTGAAATGAAATAAGAAGAGAGAAAGAAAAGAAAGGAAGGAAGGAAGGAAGGAAGGAAGGAAGGAAGGAAGGAAGGAAGGAAGGAGAGAAGGAAGGAGAGAAGGAAGGAAGGGAGGGGTCGAGTGGTAGCACAGCGGGTTTAGTGCACATGGTACAAAGTGGAAGAACTTGCTTAAGGATCCTGGTTTGAGCCCCTGGCTCCCTACCTGGAGGGGGGGGGGGTCCACTTTGCAAGCAGTGAAGCAGGTCTGCAAGTATCTTTCTTTCTCTCTCTTCTCCCTGTCTCCCCTCCTCTCTCGATTTCTCTCTGTCCTATCCAACATCAATGCAGCATTAACAACAAGGGCAACAAAATGAGAAACAATGGCCTCCAGGAGCAGTGGATTTGTAGTGTAGGCACCGAGCCCCAGCAATAACCCTGGAGGCCAAAGAAAGAAAGAAAGAAAGAAAGAAAGGAGTAGGAGGAGGAAGAGGAGGAGGAGGAGAGGAGGAGGAGAAGAAGAAGTCGAAGGCAAAGGAGAAGGAGGAAAAGAAGAAGGAAGGAAGGAAGGAAGGAAGGAAGGAAGGAAGGAAGGAAGGAAGGAAAAGAAAAGAAAGGAAGGAAGAAAAAAGGGGAGGAAAGGAAGGAAAGTAACAGAATAGAAAAAAAAATTTTTTTTGAGGGAACAAGATTGTACCTCTTTGGGACTCAGTCTGCTTGGGCCTACAGACTTCATCAGTGTTTAGAGACTATGGGTCACACAGCAACTTTGTAGCAGGTGTGAGGAAGCAGTGGGGTGTGCTTTGAGCCTACAGAATCATAGTCCCCAACCGGTCAAGCATAGCTGGGTATCATCATGACTACTGTTTTCTCATCAGAGCCTGTGACCAGTCTTTACAACTCTGGAGACAATAGATACGAATCTGGAGGAAATGCAGTTTCCACAAGCTGAGCCTGCCACAGCAGCAGAATTTCAGCAGGACAACCTCATACCGTGAAGCCCTTTTGTTCTCTCTGTTTGCCCATCTGGACTATCAGGAGTCTCATGTGCATGAGAATATAGAACAAAAACATTTTGGATATATTTAGACATGTCCATCACTATCAAAACAAGACAGTGCTCTCAAATTAATTTTTGGCTAGAAATACATTCTTTAAAAAAAAATAAATCCATTCACTCATGTTTCAGACAGAGCAACAGAGAGCAGAGAGAAACCACAGCACTTAGGCTTCCTTCAATGTGGTGGGGGCTGGGCTGGAACTTGGGTCACACTATAAGTGAGCTATTTTTGTCAGCCTGAAATATTTTCTTTTTCAAGTTGAAAGCAAACAATATATAAAGAAAGAAGCACTGAAGTTTAGGTTTATCCTGCCAATGCCCACTTCCAGCAGAGAAGCAATTACACAAGCCGGAACTCCTACCTTCTGTTCCCCAAAAACAACCTTGACCAACACTCCCAGTGGAGGAGAAGTGATAGGAGGAAGATAACAGGGCTCTGAACTCCAGCTCCACCAGCACCCAGAGAGAGAGAAGAAAAGAGAGAGGGACATACAGAGGTAGTAATGACATGAGTGGCTTGGAGGGGAAGAGAGGACTGGATCAGGGAAAAAGGGGGGGGCAATTATGTATAAATGTGGACAGATAGCTGTAGAGATGATGGTTGACCCATGTCTACAACCTTAGGGGAACTGTGGTGGATTGCAGTGGGGAGAATGAAGATTCAGAACTGCGGTAGTGGAGATGGTGTGGATGTAAATCCCTCTTGACATTGTAAGCTTGTAAAATAAAGTAAAAGTTTAGGTCTATCATGAACCAGGAGTCCCACTGGGTGGGCTCAAATTACAGTTCTACTAAGTGAGGTAAATTACTGGGCTTCAATCTCCATTTTTATTTATTTATTTTTTTGTTTCTCTATTGGGGGATTAATGGTTTACAGTCAATAGTAAAATACAATAGTTTGCACATGCATAATATTTCCTTATAACAATACAATCCCCACTAGTTCCTCCTCTGCAATCATGTTTCAGGACCCGACCCCCACCCCAACCCCAGAGTTTTTTTTTTTACTTTGGTGCAGTACACCAACTCCAGTCCAAGTTCTGTTTAGAGTTTTCCCTTCTGATCTTGTTTTTCAACTTCTATCTATGAGAAGATCATCCCATATTCATCCTTTTGTTTCTGACTTATCTCACTTAACAAGATATCTTCAAGTTCCATCCAAGATGGGGTAAAGATGGTGAATTCACTATGAGACTGAGCAGTCTCCATTTTTAAATGAAGTTAATGATATTGAGTTATTGAAAAAGCCATTGCATATTTTCTTTTTTTTTTTCTATGAAAAACAAAAGTGTCATGACATTTCTGGCTACTCAACAGTATCTTTCAGAAGCTGTTTTTGAACACTAAATGAAATAATATAAAGAATATCCCTGGGGTCCAGGCAGTGGCAAACTGGGTTAAGTGCACATTGTACAAAGTGCAAGGACATGCTCAAGGATCTTGGTTCGAGCCCCTGGCTCCCCACCTGCTGGGGAGGGGTCCCCTTCACAAGTGGTGAAGCAGGTCTGAAGGTATCTATCTTTCTCCCTTTCTATGCCCCACCCCCCATCTCTCTCAACTTCTTGCTATCCTATCTAAAAAAAAAAATTTTTAAATTGGCCACAGGAGCAGTGGATCTGTAGTGAAGGCACCAAGTCCCAGCAATAACCCTGGAGGCAAAAAGAAGGAAAAAAGAATATCCCCTATTGTTTTTTCCTCCCTACCCATTCCTGATAATGATAGGTTATATGATGATAATATTGAGTCAGTATATTAAACTCTCACCCAAAATACAAGTGTCTGGGTCCTTTTGGCACTGTTTTCTCTATTACTTCATCTTAAGCTCAAGTAGCACTACAATGTGTGGCTAAGAAAACCTTGGGCTGGGAGTGAGAAAGCCCAGATTCTGTTCTGACTTTCCTACTTACTCACAGGATCAACGAGAATGAGTAAATAGACCTTCTGGGTTTGGGTCCTTCTTACTTAGCACTTGGTGAATCTAAGAGTCCTTTTACCTCTGTCAATTTAACAATATATTATTCAATATATAGTACCCCAAGAGGTTACTAAATGCACAAATAAGCAGCTACACAGTTTTAAAGATTATCAATCTTAAATGGTACTTATGGTAATTATTCCAGAAAAGTCAATCAGAATGTCTCCCATTCCTGAACCTTTGTGGACAACCAAAATCTTCATCAGCATTTTATAGAACAACTATTCCATGTAAGGTAGTGGCATAAAACAGTGTGTGTGTGTGTGTGTGTGTGTGTGTGTGTGTGTGTGTGTGTGTGTGTGTGTGTGTTGGGGGTGTGAGGCAGTGCTAGGAACTTTCAAAGAAACATAAACCAAACTTTCAAAGAAAAACTTTCAAAGAAATATATATACAAAGGGCACAGAAGCCAAATGTTACAGCTGAAAATGGATGTCTTTAAATTTTTGTTTTAATTATCTTTATTTATTTATTGGATAGTCAGAATTACAGAGAGGAGGGGAGATAGAGAGGAAGAAAGACAGAGACACCTGCAACACAACTTTACCACTCTTAAAGTTTTCCCCCTGCAGGTGGGGATTGGAGGCTTGAACCCTGGTCCTTGTGCACTGTAACATGCGCTCAACCAGGTGCACCACCACCCAGCTCCCAAAAATGAATGTCTTAACAAGAACCCTAGGAAAGAGCAATTTTTTTTTTTAATCAAGGAAAGTTACAGGAAGAACTCTGCCACTATAGTTCACCAAAGAATATTTACTGTGGCTGAGTTTATTGTCCAAATGTAGTCCAGTAGGATGTTCAGAAGGCAAGTAGAATTAAAAAGGATATAACGAATATGTCTTTTACATGAGGGTCTAATATCAGATAGGCAAAAGCAATTATTTACCTAGGTATTAGCAATTTTAGAAACAGAAGTTAGGAATAAAAACACCTAGGACCTTAGGTCATTAAATTTCAGGCACCCCCTATTAAAAATTAATCTGACATAATGAAGAGATCAGGTGCAAGTCAGATTCAGGTATGTCCTATTGACCACTGATTAATGATCTAAATATTTACCCCAATGAGGTTATAACTCCATCTCTGACCAGACACGTGCAAACACACATGTGGTATTTCAGTGGGCAGAGCAAAATGTTCCAAGTTAGGGACACAGCTCATAATGATAGAATGTCAGTTTCTCTTGCTCATATCCACAGTTGTCCTTGACAAGAAATGCACTGAATCACTCAGTTAATGAGTCAACAACACACTGGTGTTAAAGTCAGTTTCTTGGAATTGTGTTAATGTAGACAATTATGTGTAAATGTAGAAATAATCATTCCATTTCGGGAGGAACAGGTGCAGTTATTAATGTGATTAATAACAATAAAGAAATGACAAATTGGAGGGTATGCAGAGAAGATGAACACAACCAGAGTGTTAGTGCTTTTTGGAAACAGGATGTACAGAGATTTAACAATGAGGGGAGTCTGTCTTTAAAGATGAGAGAGATGACACAGTTCCTCCTAAAGCATGCAAATGGAAGTTGCTGATTGAAGCAGATCGATTATTCTTGGTCGATGAGAATAATAAGGACCAGTTCCAGAAGGGGAACACAGAGGTTAAATATTAAGTAAAACTTTACAAGTGGGAGAATTGCTAGCAAAGTAAAGAGGACGTCAGGAGAGACAAGGAAATGATTGCCTGTAGAGGCATTCAGGGTTAAAACTCAACACCTGTCTAATTAGAAATAGAATTATTCCTGCCACAGCTCAGGAGAATAGAGAAATGTGCCAATAGAGAGGTCTGTTCTGATTTAAATGAGAATGAAAACAAGGAGGTTAAACTTCGGCTTTTCAACACTTTTAACCCTCTGGTATAGTGAGGGTTTGCCCATTGGGCAGAACTGTTGACATTTAAACCCACCGACAAGCCTGTTAAGATGCCCTGCACATGTCACAGTGGGCAAGAAACCAGTACAATGGCAACTTGTTTCAGAGGAAAGAAAGGCAAGCTGTTGGGGAGGTGACTCCGGGTAATACCCATCACAGCCATACACTTCCCCCCTGCCTGAAATGCTCTCTGACATTTTTCAGCCTTAATTCAAAGGTTTCTCTTCTTTGATGAATTCAAAACAAAAGCATAATATTTGTTGTTAAATGATGTAAAACATTTAAGTTTGATTAGTATGACTCAGAGACTTTTCATCATTTTCAAATAGAGCATTTTCCAGAATTCCACTGTACATAATGATTGACCACTGGCTTCTCTGTTCCAAGGCCTAATGAAGGCAGCAGCAAGACACATGACAAAACTTTAGCCTTCATTAACCAGCTAAAGCAAGCTTGTGTGCAGCAAACTCAGCTTTCTGTGATTCCTTCACACCTAACATAACAGAGCCCACCACGTCCACTGGGATGCTCACATTCTCAAGCTAAAAGGTCTTCTGCTTTCTGTCTGAAAATGACAACATGAAGTGTGTCACTTCTAGTACTATTTTCTCCAAGAGAAAGCACTTTAGCAAATCAATTCATGCTTCGAAATACATTGTAAGACTTACTAAATTAAAAATTATAATGATAGCTCCCTAGGGAATATATATTCTGGTGCTACAAGGCAAGTGAGCAGATAAGCTGGTTCAAACATTTAGTGGAGTGGAACTGGGGCATCAAGAGGCTAGCTCTCTTATTTAAAGCCTTTCAGCTGGCTGTAAGTAAAACTAGGGTTAAGAACTCAGACCTTCTGCAACTCATAATGACTCTGGGTCCATACTCCCAGAGGGTTAAAGAATAGGAAAGGTATCGGGGAAGAAATGGGATGCGGAGTTCTGGTGGCAGGAATTGTGTGGAGTGGTACCCCTCTTCTCCTATGGTTTTGTCAGTGTTTCCGTTTTATAAATAAAAAAAATAATAACTCAGACCTTCTATCTTTTCCAATGCTAGGTATTACTCTTCGAAATGTGGTTACTAGTCAACACTATGAAGCAATTAAAAAATGAGAAAACAAATACACTTTAAACATCTTTTATTTTCTTTATTAGTGATTTTAATTTTTTTAGATAGAGGCAGAGAATAGAATTAAAGAAGACCACAACACTAAAACGTTCTTCAGTGCAATAAGGGATGGGTTCAAACTTGGTTTATGCACATGCCAAAGTAGCACACTATACAAGCCAAGCTATTTTGTCAACCTCCCCAAATTGAGAGAGAATACATAAATGAATAAACTCTTTCAAAACAAGATCTTAAAACTTCTTACAGTTACCTATAAAAACCAGTTTCTACCATATTTTCCCATTGTTCTGTTTATAATATTGTTATCCACTCTTGATTTTCCAACAGTAATCTCTAGTCCTAGTTTAAAAATAATTAAAAATAACTGAAATTATACCACAAGGTTGTGAGAAATCTCCAGTTTTTTCGAGCACAGACTCAGGAGAAATGTTTGTCTTTAAATTTATGCATGGACACAAACAATTCAGATTGCCCCTTGTTCAATTAATATCTGCTTTGTTGTTTCCTGAGAAACTTTTCGAGTACAAGAATAACCCAGTTAAACACATTTTTAAAAGAATATTAGCACCCATCCCTTCAGTGAAGGGGAAAGGCTAGATGAAATATAGCAAGACAGTTTCACTGTATGTGCATTTCAATTAACTGGTTACTGATTTTCATACTGCAGATGTTGATGACATTTCAGCATCGATTCAAACACACTTGATTCATCTATTTTGGTTTGTGAGAAAGTTTTCGATCTAGAAAAAAAAACAAAAAACCTAACTACATTTCCAAAACCTGTACAGCAATGACCAGTAAAATATTGAAGCATAATGTTCAACTAAACCATTTTCAAGCCATATATCATTTTCTGTTTGGGTCCTACCCAACTGTTTCAAAGTTCATTTTTCCAGTGTTCAGGGATAATAGCAACCGTATCATTCACAGGAGCCATGTCCAGTCAATTTCTACAGAGAGTAAATGGAATTTTTCCAAATAGATTAAGTTTTAGTGTAGAGAACAAAGACCCCCTGAGGTTAGAATTTCTGAAACAAAATGGCCAGAAATTAAGTTTAGATAATTTCAAGGGATATTTTTCAAGTGTGACTGGTTCAAAAATAGGAGGCCCACTATCTTAAACATTACATTTTTTAAAGCCCCCAGAGCATATGCTGAAAAAGAAAGGGACCATCAAGATTCCTGTAAGATGGCAAAAATATTTCTCATACCAATAATTGTGAGGTGCAAGACTCAATTTCTTCAGCTACCACCAGTTGTCTGCAGTTACTGAATAGTAGGCTTTTTCTCATTAGCAAAGGTTTAAGAGAACTCACACATATCTCCTTGGATACCTAAATCTGATTTTATGCATGTTACGAATATCTTCTAAAAACAAACATAGTTTTAGTCCTAACAAGAAAAACTAAATTCTTTATAATTACATGAGCATCAGCCCAAGTCCTTGTGATTTATATTTATAGTTTATTTTTCTATGTCTTATCTTATATAAGTGTTGGCTCCTAGCTGTTGCTGGTATGTGAGCTACATGTTTCCAAATGCGTTACCCTGACAACCCAAAGAAAATGGGCTCTCAGAGAGGGCCTTGACAAGTCTAGGACACTGACAGCAGCAATATCAATTAGGCCTGCTTTCTTACTTCTTTTGCTCCAATTTGTCATCTTGAACATAAAATGAGTAGAGGATAAGTGAGTGTGACTTATGTGATATGGATCACCCACCTAGCACAAGTACCTTTGCCCTGACTGAAGATAATGGAAAAAGTAGCATCACTGCTGAAAATGTTAGATATAGGGACTCTACTGAACTTGGGCACGTTAACTAAACACCTTAACCCTCAGTTTCCTAAATGATACAATGATGGCTGTGGTTGAAGATAGCTCTGAAGGCTGTTCGGGTTAAATGGATGCTATGTGCTTTAAACAAATGCCTGGCATGGAGTAATCACTCTATAAACAGCAACTGATTATGGCAAAGGTGGTGGTGTTGGCATGATGGTCGTGAAGGAGTGCCCAGGCTTTTCTGTGCCTTCTAGTCTTTTAATGTCAAGGTAGCCAACAAAAATTTCACTGGCATGAGCAAATGGCTCTGGCTACTGATCAGACAGGACCAAATTATAAATCTGTGGGAGTTTCCAACTGACATAAGAAGAAAAGGTGGGATAAGGGGATTTTGGTACTACAATATAGGTAATTAGTGCATACTCTAAACTCTCATATTTATACCTTGAACCAAGGACGCGTGTTTCTTCTACGATGGTGGTCTGTTTTAGAAAATGAAAAGCATAATATTTAAACACAAGGGCTCAAACTTGTCTGCTTTGATGGAGTCCTTTCCAATACAAGGGCATATTAACCATATTTCAAGCTTTCCCATGGCACAATGCTAATGCATGTTCAATGTTATGTCTAAAAATCCTGAAACCCTTCTAGCAATTCCTTACCTAATTCTTATTTTGAACTCATCTACTTACATGCTTTTACCTTTCTCAATAAAGCCTTTTTAGAAGGGTTTGGTTCTCTCTGAAAGAGAAAGTATAAACTTACACATATCAGGTCTGCATTAGGAGTTTTATTTATCTGGATCGTTTGTAGGTATTTTCACTTAAGTGAAAAAGGTTTAGGAAGGTGAAATAGTGCAGATCCCTTAATCTTTTCTTTTGAAAATAAATTATTCATGAAGCTCTCTCCCTCATTCCCAAATGGTTAGGTTTAAACAATTGCTTAAAGTGCTGTTTTTAACTGAAGAACACATTATTCATAGGGTCTACATCCCAGGAAACACTTACTTGCTAACTGGTCATTTTCATCTGATCAATGACTTCACAGTGCTGAAAGGCACCACAGTGGATTGTGCCTCTAGCACAGGTCAGTGGCACTAAGTGCCTGCCTCTCATATACAAAGCAGGGTGGTTAATGGTCATTTTATGGTCCACATATTACTCTGGAAATCTATTAGTGTGGTTTAGTCAACCTTATCTGAGATGATCTGGGGGTACCAAGCACAGTGTGAACTTTCCTGTAACAGGTTAATATTAGGATCAATTTATTTATTTCAAATTTGCTCCTTTCAAGTTGAAAAGCCACCAAAGCTCAATAACCACAAGGCAGCGCAGTTATGCTGAATCTGTTTACTAGGGCCTTCTCTGTCACCTATGGTTGCTGGGTCAGTGACCCAGGCACACACTGATGACAATCTCAGACTACCTTATGCTGAAAGGCATTGCTAGCCTTTACTTTTTCTTAAATAAAAACCAAAGATAAAAAGCAATCCACTCCCATATGTCGACTGCTTTAGTCCATATTTCTCATAAAAACTTTCACTAATTTTAGACTTGCCCACTCAGGTAAGAATTCACTTTTAATACCTTTCAAGCAAATATTAAAGTTCCTATAGAGAATGACTACACAAAAGCATGGCAGCCAGTGACAATCAGATTCAGATTCTTTAAAGCCTACATCTTGGTACCCTTTGGCATCGAGAGGCCAACTATTTGTGATATGGTTCTGGTACACTCCTGGGGGTCAGGCAGTGTTGCACCAGGTTAAATGCACATGATTCCATGTACAAAGACCAGGGTCCAAGTCCTCTGCTCCCCACTGGCAGGGAAGCTTCACAAGCAGTGAAGTACTACAGATGTCTCTCCTGTCCCTCTCCCTCTACTCTCAAAATTCTCTCTCTCTCTCTTATTAAATAAAGGTAGGGGAAGGACAGGAAAAAATGGCTGCCAGAAAGGTAGATTCATCATGCAAGCATCAAGTTTCATGGCAATAAAAAAAAAAAAAAAAAAAAAAAAAAAAAAGTAGACTTTCAGAGGCGTAGTTATGGAGCAGCAGCAGCTGTGTTTCTCTCTTCTCCTCTCCTGGTTCAACTAGGAATACCAAAGGAGACCACCTGGAACCAACAAGACAGGACTAGAATGACTTCAGGAACCCACCAAATCACTGGTGAGTGCAAACACCTGTGGCTCATGGACAGTGAGGAGCCTAGGGGGAGATTAAGTGGCTGGTAACAGTCCAGCAGTTTACCAGTTGAGACACCACCTCTAGTCTGTTTCACCAAGGGGAGGGCTGAAGGGAGGAGAGGACTCCACTGAGACTCACCAAATGCCCCACCCTGCTTTATCTCTTGGTCAGGAGTCAGTGATTAAGTTAAGAAGCCTATGTATAGTTTTAAAGCCCTCAGACTCCCATAGCATACAGGGAAGAAAAAGAACAAAAGAGGCTTTTAAGCCACTGAGCTCCAACTCAGGGATTAAAATAATATTGAAACAACTGTCAATTTCCACAACTGTGAACACTTTAATTACCTAACGTAGACACAAGTCAATCCAGGCAAGAGTGACCAGTAATTTGAAAAGTACTGAGAGAGGGACCTCATAACATACTATAATAAATGGTTAAGCCAACAATAAGAAATATTGGAGAAATGAACCAAAAGAAGAGTGTTGTTAAAATTTCGGAAGCTCTTGCCGGGCGGGCTAGCTTCACGGTGGGTAACAGAGACGCGGAGACAACGGCTGGGCAGGGAAGCTGTATTTCTTTATTCAGGAACAACGATTCATAAACTAACACAAACTAATCACCAAACAGAACTCTGCTGTCTCTTTGCGGCGGCGCAAGCACTCTCTCTTTTTCTCTGGAACTCAGGAACCCAGGAACTCTGTCTCTCTGGCACTCTCTCTTACTCTGTAACCCTGAAACTCTCGAACTCAGGAACTCAGGAACTCTCTCTCTCTGGCACTCTCTCTTACTCTGTAACCCTGAAACTCTCGAACTCAGGAACTCTGGCACTCTCGAACTCAGGAACCCTCTCTCTTACTCTCGAACTCTGGAACTCTCGGACTCAGGAACCCTCTCTCGGGGTTCCTTTGGGGCGGGGCCAAGCGGGCCCACGAAATTAGCAGGCCTGATCCAATTCTCTTGGCGGGGGGAGGGCTAGAACAAGCCAATGTAAAGCATATGACAGAAGAGTCCAAAGGGTGAAGCACCAAAGGGTGAAGCACAAAATAATAAGGTCAACATCCAAACGTTAGTTAAGGAAATAATCACAGGAGTGAGTAAAGAGTTTGAAAGAATTGTCAGCAGAAATGCAGAAACAACATATGAGACTCTGGAAGAAAACACTTCTTCTAGCGTTTGCCCTTCTTCCATAGCCAGTCAACAGCGTCAGGTTGAACCTGATGTAAAGTTTCGAGACCCCCTTTGAATCTGGAGAGGTGGCAGTCGTTGACTATGTGGATCATACTCTGTCTGTAGCCGCAGGGGCAGTTCGGGTCGTCTCTGGCTCCCCAGCGATGGAACATAGTGGCACACCGGCCATGGCCTGTTCGATAGCGATTGAGGAGGGCCCAATCATAACGTGTTAATTATCTCTAGGTTATTAGAGAGCTGAAATAGCTGAGCTAAGAGCACAACTAGCTGAACAAGCTAAAGCAGTATCAGAACAGGGTAACAAAATAGATGAACTCCAGAAAACAGTGGAGGGGAAAGAGAATAGACTCTCAGAGAAATGCAAATAAAGACAACAATGAGAGACTGTGACTCCTGTGAGAACAATGACTCCTGTGAGAATGTCATACATCAGAAAAGGTAGCAGCAGCAAATGCTGGAGAGGTTGTGGGGTCAAAGGATCCCTTCTGCACTGCTGGTGGGAATGTCAATTGGTCCAACCTCTGTGGACAACAGTCTGGAGAACTCTCAGAAGGCTAGAAATAGACCTACCCTATTATCCTGCAATTCCTCTCCTGGGGATAGATCCTAAGGAACCCAACACACCTATCCAAAAAGATCTGTGTACACATATGTTCTTGGCAGCACAATTTGTAATAGCCAAAATCTGGAAGCAACCCAGGTGTCCAACAACAGATGAGTGGCTGAGCAAGTTGTGGTGTGTGTGTATACACACACACACACACACACACACACACACACACACACACACACACACACACACAATGGAATACTACTCAGCTATAAAAAATGGTGACTTCACCATTTTGGCCGATCTTGGATGGACCTTGAAAAATTCATGTTAAGTAAAATAAGTCAGAAACAGAAAGATGAATATGAGATGATCTAACTCTCAGGCAGAAGTTGAAAAACAAGATCAGAAAAAACAAGTAAAACCTGAACTGGAACTGGTGTACTGCACCAAAGTAAGGACTGGGGCGGGGGGGAGATACAGGTCCAAGAAGGATGACAGAGGACCTAGTGGGCGTTGTATTGTTATATGGAAAACTGAGAAATGTGATGCATGTACAGACTATTGTATTTACTGTCGAGTGTAAAACATTAATTCCCCAATAAAGAAATTAAAAAAAAAAAGAATTACAAAAAAAAACTATACTCCAAATAATCTCCCCTAAACTGGGGATTTTATAGACCAGGCAAGAGGATGCTTTGTTTCTGCTGAATTTTAGGTCACAAACAGCATAGCTAAAAACTCAATGTTGTTCCTAAGATAAAAATAACAAGTTTGAGGGAGTCGGGCAGTAGCGCAGTGGTTTAAGCGCATGTAGCACAAAGCGCAAGGATCCGCTTAAGGATCCTGGTTAGAGCCCCCAGCTCCCCACCTGCAGGGGAGTCACTTCACAGGTGGTGAAGCAGGTCTGCAGGTGTCTGTCTATCTTTCTCTCCCCCTGTCTTCCCCTCCTCTCTCTATTTCTCTCTGTCCTATCCAACAATGACAACATCAGTAATAACTACAGCAATAAAACAACAAGGGCAACAAAAGGGAAAATAAACAAAATCTTTAAAAAATAAAAATAAATAAAACTGAATAAATAAAAAAATAACAAGTTTGGGATTCTTTTTGCTTTTCTAGTATTGCTTCTAATAACAAGGTAGAAAGTAGTAAGTTGGAGTCCTAATGTCAACCACGTACCACTGTTGGGCAACAAACTACTACAGGAAAGAATCAGATCTCTGAACACTGACAGCCCAAGTTCGGATTCTCCCTCTGACACTAGCTGTGTGATCTAAACAATCAATTTACCTTGTTTGTGTCTCTTTTTTCTCATTTGTAAAATGATAGTAAATGCCACAGGGTTTTCACAAGGATTCAGTGGCTTAAGAAATGTAGAGTACATGGACAGTGAAATAGTTCATATGGCTAGTAGTGTGCTCTTTGCCATGGCCTTCATCATACTGAAGGAAGCTACAGTGTTGTGGTCTCTTTCACTATTTCTCTGCCTCTCTGCTTCTATCTAAAAAATAAATTAAGGGTCCCCACCTGCAGGGGAAAGCTTCACAAGCAGTGAAGCAAGGCTGCAGGTGTCTCTCTGTCTTTCTCCCTCTATCCTCTCTATCTCCTTCCCCTCACAATTTCTCTCTGAGTCTACTCAATAATAATTAAATAAAAATAATAAATTAACGGTCTAGGCTGTAGTGCATCCAGCTGAGAGTATAGTTATTATACAAAAGGACTCAAGTTCAAGCATCTGATCTCCACCTTGGGGGGTAGGGGAAGCTTCTCGAGCAGTAAAGCAATGCTGTAGATGTCTCTCTTTCTCTCTGTCTAACTTCCCTTCTCAATTTCTCTGCCCTATCTAATAAAAGAAAGGAGAATGGGTGGGGAGTAAAGTAAATGTAGGAGACTTAAAAGAATCCAGCACCTCAATTTCTTGTATCTGCAGAACAAGAATGTTTTCCTCACAGCGGGGCTAAATAATGGGATATGCCTGGCACACACTGTGTGCTCCACGTGTGGTAGCTATCATTATTGTTATTTTATCAGTAACTGAATACTTTCTCACATTGTTCTCTATTCTGGACAAGAATCTCTGTGTTTGAATAAACAATATGTCACTAGTTTATTCAATATACAAACCCTAAGCCATTCCAATTTGTGGGTGTTAATTCAAAAATTTCAGAAATGCATGGTACTATTTTTGGAACTGTGCTTCACCAAGAAATCTCTCTTAAATGTATCCCCTGTGACAGCACCATTGTGAATCAACAAAAAATGTTCAATGGCTACTTGTAAATGGATAACTGTAAAATTAAACTGAAGTGCTTTTTTTTTTCCTAAGGTGTTACTTCTGCTTTCATTATCAAGTTGCACTGGTTGCAAAGACTCCAATTCAGAAAACGCTTCTGTCATATGACTCTCATCCTTGGCGTTTAGAATTGGTCTTAAGCTACAGATATTGATGCTTATAAGAATCCTGATAATCAGAGTTGAAAGGTACCCAATTCTCTTTACTGATGTAAGGAAACCTAGCACCATTATGTTACAGGCCCAAGGTCATGCAGTGACTATAAGGAAGAGATGGGGCAAGAATTTTCCTGCCATCTGGTTCCAGGGCTGACCTCTTCCCCACTATAGTACAGGTCACCTTTCCAGTGGAAATATTATACTTGTGGATTTAGAGTTTACCCTGTCTTAGACATCAGTTACCATTCTGCTTTTAACTATAGGATGCACATGTACACCCAAGTATATACCAATGTGTGAGCAATGAGGGAATTTCATGGCAGACAAACAGAAACCAAGGCATTAGTCCTCTTTGTTGAGTCAAGATAGGTTTTTAATTGTCTATATTAATTCAGTGTATATTTCATTTCCTATTTTATAGTTCGGGGAGTTTTCCTGCATTTATAGTTTATGTGCACTTACAACATTTCAGAAAATAAGTGGTGTGGGGGGAGATAGCATACTGGTTATGCAAACAGAATCTCATGCTTGAGGCTCTGAGGTCCCAAGTTCAATTCCCCATACTACCAAAGGCTTAAACTGAGCAGTGCTCTGGGGAGAGGGAAGGAGGGGGGGAGAGAGAGAAGAAAGGAAGAGAGGAGGGAGGGAGGGAGAGAGGGAGAGAGGGAGAGAGGGAGAGAGGGAGGGAAAAGGAACAGATGCTTTCTCTTATTTAAAAAATATTTTTATTTTCTATTGTTGGATAGAGACAGAGAAAAACTGAGAGGGGAGAGGAGAAGATAGGAAAGAGACAGAGACACACCTGCAGCCCTGCTTCACCACTTGTGAAGTTTTCCCCCTGTAGGTGGAGACCAGGGGCTTGAACCTCAGTCCTTGCATTGTAATGTGAGCCTTTAAACAGGTATGCCACTGTCTGGCCTCTCTCTTACTTATTTTTCAGAGTAATACAATCATAACAAAATAGAGTTTTGGGGGGCAGTTCCATAATTCTAGAGTGACCAGGGGGTGACAAGATCTTTTGTTCCTGTAATTCATTATCTGCTAGCTGGCAATAAGGTCACTATTAGAGGCTAGTGGGGTTCAGAAGGAAGATAGTCAGACCCATGACTAGAGAATGAAGACAAGTTTCTGCTCAGAAGGCATGCACACATGGACAGAGCTCAACAGGAGTGAGATAGCAGCACATGAAAGTGGCTACTTAACTGTGTTTAAGAAGGCCTTTGCGGCAACATTATGGGAATCTTTCTAAATCTCCTGGAAATTACGAAGCAACTAATATAATGAAAGTAGGATAATGTCCTCAATAACAATTTCCTATGAATCAGAAAATACAGGTGTGCAGGACTACACAAACTTGGCAGCTATGAGGCTGTGTAGTAAAAAGGGGGACAACTGATTGATTCTAGGTTCATAAAACCCCCAATTTACCAGGAAATACCTAGCTCCAAATAGAGGGTTTGGCATGCGTGGGAGCCCTGCAAAATGGGGCTGAGTACCAAGCTCTTCCATAAAATATGGAAATTCAACCCAACAACTCAAGAGGCACCACAGAAGGGTGATTCTGCCCCACTCACTATGTCAAGAGAAAAGGAAATAAAATGGAACAGATTACTAGTCTACACAAGGGAAAAGGGACCACAAGCAGATCAAAACTGCAACCAATTATCTCAAACTAAGCCAAAAGAAGTCAAGAAATAACTAACCAGTAGTTTGAAAAATAGCACAGATCAGAACTAGACCTCAGCAGTAAGATAGTGGCACAACCAGAGCATAAGAAATTAGAAGTAGTCAAACTCAGCAAAGCGTGAGGAAAAGAGAAAATTAAAAACTAAAAATGAGATTAAAAGGATCATAAGGACAAAGGTACATTACAGGAACACACTAAGAGAGAGGTAGGAAACAAGTGACAAGTACAAAAATCAAGTGCATCTTTGTGGACTTGTGTCTGAAGCCCATAAAAACAACTGTAGGATGAATATGGGATGATCGCACTCACAGGCAGAAGCTGAAAAACAAGGTCAGAAGAGAAAACACTAAGCAGGACTTGGAATGGAGCTGGTGTACCGCACCAAAGTCAAAGGCTCTGGGGGAGGGGGTCAAGTCCTAGTGGGGGTTATATTGTTGTGTGGAAAACTGAAAAATGTTATGCGTGTACAAACTATTGTATTTACTGTCAACTGTAAAACATTAATTCCCCCAATAAAGAAAGTAAAAAAAAAACAAGATATCTGTAAATGGGCATTTTCATACCAACTGGTGACATGAAAAATGGATTGATAGATGATAGTGGATCAGATGAAACTGTAGAAACGACAGAAGCCAGACTGCGGGCCTTTGCAGACCACCAAGAGTCTATACATTCTTCTGAAATGTGGACTTCTGACTGGGAACTTCCCAATCTGAACTGGGAACCAACTGTAGATTTAGCCGCTAAAAAGGAAATTGAAGCTGTGAGAAGACTTCCAGCTGCTGTGCATAGGGCCAAGTATGGAAGTGAGGAGACTGATGCATTTTTTGCAGACCTCTGTATTAGAGAAGAGGGTAGCTCAGATCCTGGTCATACTAGTAGTGACAAAAAAAAGGGCCAGGATTAGAGATGCTATTTAGAAATACTGCTAATGGGAGAGGTATGAAGAAAAGAGGCATTTACTCTTGAATTCCTGTCTTATCATAATTAACTATCTGATGGATCTTAACCTTTTTCTCAAAAATGAGAAGAAAACTTTGAAGGTCTCTATAGTTAATCTGTAAAAGGAGCTCTATGAAAAGGAGTATACATCTCTAAAAGGACATTTCAAAAGCACTGTCACGATCAGAAGCCTGATTTACATGTGGCCTTGCTCAGGCCACTTTCTGACAATAGATAACAAAGACATACACACAGAGCCAGCTCAGATAGCTGACAGATTACTGCAAGGCTCACTTTGCTCTCTTACACTAAAAGAGAAAAAAAATCTATTTTAGCAAATTGACTTCTTCCTCCCAAACTTCTTCGTTCTAGTACAGATATCTTCTAATTGGATTTGTTTTATCACAAACCTAAAGGTTACAAATATGAGATTTCAACCAATGAATATTTATTGCATATACTTTTGAAGGAACAAATATTAAAGTGATCTCTTTTCTCTATACATGAAAAGTGAAGTTGAATTTTATATTCCAATTTCCAACTGGAGCAAGCCCTCAATACAAAGCAGTGTCATTAACTCCCTTCCCCCATCCCCATTTTAGCAGACAAATTTTGCTTAGTTATTTCTCTTTTTAGTGCTAGTTTTCAGAGATGCTGTCCTGTATATACCGCCAAGGAGAGCTACTTACATAGTTGATGGGCAAGGCACAAATGTCTCACAGGTAGCAAAGAACAAGTGTTACCTCCAGTAACAAATTCCTTTAAGTCAGAACCCCTGAGGTTAGAGGTGATATGCCTTGGTCTTCTACAAGGCAAGTTTTCCCAAGAACTCAGCATAGTCCCTGTATACACAATGGCTTGATAAATACCTACTGAATGATCAGATGTGTGTTATCTTTGACACTGATGATCCTTCCTATCTTCCTGGCTCCTCCTATCTTTAGGCTGAGTGAAGGAAGCCATAAGTAGAGGCAATGCACCAGAGGGAACAGATCAAGACGACTCCTGGTGATATCCATGAAAAGTACTGTGGACATTACCCTAAGGACAAGGCCAGTGAACCTAGGGCAGCCGTCTGAAAAGATGGTGTCCCTAAGCCACTGAGTTATTATATTCACTGATTTATTTTTTAATTTTATTATTGGAGAGAGAGAGAGAGAGAAACTGAGGGGGAGAGGTAGAGAGGGAAAGAGATGAGACACCTGCAGCACTGCTTCACTACTCATGAAATGTTCCCCCTGCAGGTGGAGGCCAGGGGCTTGAAACTGGGTCCTTGTGCACTGTGATACGTGCGCTTAACCAGGTGAGCCAACACTTGGCCCCATATTCACAGAATTCTAAGATGTGTTTCCCTCCACATTTAATCAGCTCTGAGGTAAAATGTGTTTTATAATCAAATGTCACAACTTAACTGGCAGATATTTTTCTTTCTTGATGGAACATAAAATAAAGGTACATCTTCCTGTTCGTGACATACTAGGTTTGATTCAACAGAGTACCGCCTCCCCAGAATTGCCCTACCTTGAATTTGTTATAGTAAATTGTCTTGTAATAAACAAATCGTCCCCCTGCTTAAGTTAGTTACATGTAGTAGCACTTGTGGAGAAAAATACCAGGTTTGTTTGAAATAGACCAAACAGTATTAAACTGAAGTTCCCATGTCCCACTGAGCCCACATACTGATTTCCATTCTTAACCTACCCATACTGCTACCAGGCTTCGTTTTTTTTTTTAATTTTTTTTATCTTTTATTTATTTGCTGGATAGAGACCGTCAGAAATTGAGAGGGAAGGGGGTGATAGGGAGAGAGACAGAGAGACACCTGCAGCACTGTTTCACCACTTGTGAAGCTTTCCCCCTGCAGGTGGGGGCCAGGGGCTCGAACCTGGGTCCTTGCGCACTGTAACGTGTGTTCAACCAGGTGCGCCACCACCTTGCCAGGCTTTGTTTTTTTAAGTGACCTTGGATATTCGGGATATATCTAAAGTCCGAGTAGAGGTCTCGGAGGTTGTCAAATTCTCTCACTTAAAAATTAGAAAACCCATGTTCAGTGAGACCAACCATGTAAGCCTGGCCCGTGACAAAGCTAATAACAGAAACTGGAAGTCCAAAGTGAGTGATCTGGGTTGTGTGGGACACACACTGGGGCCTCCTCTGCCGTCCTGCCCACAGATTTACCACCGGAGGTGAGGATGTGTTCGCCGAGGTTATACTTAGCCAGTGCTTCACTGTGACTCTCCTCCCAGCTTCTCCCTCAGGCACTGGATGTCTTCTCATCATGTAAGCTGTGTTCCAATAAAAACCCTCCACTCATCCTTTCCCTAGGTATTGCATTTGCAATCACTTCCTCAGGATGGTTTTCTAGAATTCTCTTCTATTTTTCTATTAATTCAAAAGGGCATTTATTTTCTTTTTTTCAAGACTAGCAGGTTCAAACTGTGCCAAGAAGAGCTGTGTGATTCAGGTAGAGTGGCCAATGGAAACTAAGTGATTTCCTGTTTGATAGGCTGGGTTCTACATTTAACTCTCATCTATTTCCACACTGACCTTTAAGCCAATGTAAAAAGCCATAAAAAGAAACTTAATTATTGTACAGTCATCTGTAAAACTTGGTTTACTTAGTTATTTATTTTTTTTATCCTTTAAATATAATTTGGAGGACCACGACTGCACACTCAAATAAGTTTTTATGTCTGAAGCCAACATTTTAAAAAGGTAATGTATTTCTAGTTTTATCACCAGATAAATGGCAGCATAGTGTTAAACCTCTGAGTTTACCTAATTTAAAAAAAAAAAAAATTCTAGGGGCCAGGTGGTAGCACAGTGCACATGATGCAAAGCCAAGGACCAGCGTAAGGATCCCAGGTTGAGCCCTCCACTCCCCACCTGCAGGAGGGTCGTTTCTCTCCCCCTCTGTCTTCCCTTCCTCTCTTGCTTTCTCTCTGTCCTATCCAACAGCAATAACAGCAATAGCAACAACGATAAACAACAAGGGCAACAAGAGGGAAAAAGCCTCCAGGAGCAGTGGATTTGTAGTGCAGGCACTGAGCCCCAGCAATAACACTAAAGGCCACCAAAAACAAAACAAAACAAAAAAACCTTGTTGATTTAACATTAGTTTATAACATTACAAGGTTTTAGGAGGATAGTTGTAGTGTGCGCGCATGCGCATCACTCACCACAGGCACCACATAGTTTCTGCACCATCACACCAAATGGAATCCTCTCCCTATCCTTCCCTATATTCCTTCCAATAGTTTTCAAAGTCTAAAGAGTTTACTGGGGCGGGGGGGGGGGGGGGCGCACACGCATATAACATAATGGTTATGCAAAGATACTCTCATGCCTGAGGTTCCAACATCCCAGGTTTATACCACCATAAACCAGAGCTGAGCACTGCTCTGGAAAAAATAAGTTCATTTATTTTTTTTAAAGTATATTGTAAATAATCACTCACTTGTGTTAAAAAAAAATTAAGGGTCATTGGACTATGGCACACCTGGTTGAGCACACACGTTAACTAACCACGCACAAAGACCCAGGTTCAAACTCCAGGTCCCCCCATCTGCAGAAGGGCAGCTTCACAGATTCTCTTTCTCTCTCCCTAGCTCCCATTTCCTCTATTTCTCTCTGTCCTATCAAATTAAAATAATACATAAAAATAAAAATGTATGTACTTAGGGATAGGGTTAGAAGACAGAGGCAGGCCTTGTTACTCTCTTTAATTTTATTGGGAATTCTTGCTATTTACTAATATCTCCAACCATGACCAAAAGACAATAATTTTGCTACATGCTCAAACACCAGGGGATAGAGACAGAGAAAACTGATAAGAGGAGAGAAAAGAAAACTAAGTGCTACAGGGAACTATAGTTTTGTCAAGTCCTGAGTCCTAATCAATTTCTACTTCTAAATAAAATTTAAAAGTTTCACAGTTTAGGCAACTATCATCTACGAGTTTCAGTTTTGTAGAATTTTTTTTTTTTGGTTTTAGTTCTCTCTCTCTCTCTCTCTCTCTCTCTCTCTCTCTCTCTTTAATTGAGAAGGGAACATAGAAAGAACAGAGACACAGAGAGACCTCTAGCACTGCTTCACTGGTTGTGAAGCTTCCCCCTGCAGGTGGGCAGAGGGGGCTTGAACCCAGGTCCTAATGCATGGTAATACGTGTGCTTAACCAGGTGTGCCACTGCCTGCCCCCCCCCACCCTCAAGCTGACTAGTTTTAAATCAAGAGTGACAGGAAGGAAGGAGGGAAGGAAGGAAGGAAGGAAGGAAGGAAGGAAGGAAGGAAGGAAGGAAAGAAGGAAGGAAGGAAGTAAAGAAGGAAGGAAGGATAGAAGGAAGGAATGATAGAAGGAAGGAAGGAAGGATAAAAGGAAGGAAGTAAAGAAGGAAGGAAGGATGGAAGGAAGGACAGAAGGAAGGATAGAAGGAAGGAAGGAAGAAAGGAAGGAAGGAAGGAAGGATAAAAGGAAGGAAGTAAAGAAGGAAGGAAGGATGGAAGGAAGGACAGAAGGAAGGATAGAAGGAAGGAAGGAAGAAAGGAAGGAAGAAGGGGGAAGAAAGAGAAAGGAGGCAAGCAAGGAGTGTTATTTATTTATTTTTACTTGAGCACTGCTCAGCTAGGGCATATAGTGGTGTGGGGGACTAAACCTGAGACCTCAGAGCCTTGGGCAGGCTCATTCATACTTTTAACCAACATTAACCATATCTTATATGATCATAAGTACTAGGGGGGACAAATATGAACAAGACACAGTCCCTGCCCTCAAAGAATTCCCAACCTAGGGAGACACAGAGGCATATGTAATGCCCAATGAAATAAGGAATGGCAAAGACAGAAACACATGGACATTACGAGGAGACAGTTGTCCTTGGGACCACCTGGCTGACAGAAATAAGAATTTTCTAAAGCTACCTCAGGAGAAAGGGGTTGGGGGAATTTACTGACAGGACACCCAGGTATCTCTTACAGACACATATAACAAAAAGCTGCTGTGTTTCTAAGGCATAGAGCCTTGGAACTGAGGTCACTGGGGATCTAGGAGGTATCTGTCTGTCTGTCTCTTTCTCTCTCAGTGCTAGCTTTATAGATTCTTTAGGGACCTGCTGACCCGTGGCCATTGCAATCAACAAAGTCTGTGATGGAAGACTATGAGATATGAGGTAGGCAGATAGACTAAAAAGAGGTATTAGAGCAGAGAGAAAAGAAAAATAATTGTCATATCCAAAAAGTAGAAGGCTCTATAAAGGCCTGAGTGATACCATGCAGAAGAGTTAAGGCCAGGCACCTGGTTAAAGTGCACACATTACAGCGCACAAGGAAGCAGGTTCAAGCCCCTAATCCCCACCTGCAGGGGGGAAAGCATCATGAGCGGGAAGCAGTGCTGGAAGTGTTTTTGTCTCTCATCCTCCCTCCCTCCTCCTCCCCTCTCAATTCAGTAATAAGTAAATAAATGTTATTTTTTAAAAGTGTTAAAAAAGAAAAGTTAAAAGAGACCTTAGAATGGTTATTTAGTACAACTGCTCATAATTAGAAGGAAAAAAATTGAGGAAAACTAAAGTCAGGTGAGCTCAAAGACACCTGATTAAACTGAGAGCCCAGAATGAACTCAGATGCCTGTTGCTTGAGCCATGAATCTAACCACACCCCTGCTCTAAAATGTTATAATGCTAGAGATTAGATTATTGTCTCCATCATTATAATCAGTTTATGATAAATCATGCTTGTAAGATCAAAGGCCAAGAAAAGGGTGAAAACTAACATTGGGGATAAGGCATATTAAGTTATTTTATCACTGAGATAGGCACTAGAATTATTACCAGGTTTGGGAAGGCTGGTTCTATAAACTGAATAAATGCTATCACTAACCCAGTCTTCCATTACAAAGTCCTTGTCCATGAATTAAAAACAACCCTGATGTAAAAATATAGCAATCTAGAGGAAGTGAACAAAGAAATGTCTTCAAAGTCTGCTCTTCTTAACAAGCGGAAGTTTGGACCAATTTGCTTCATTACTGACTTTTTAAAAATCTGTAAATATGAATTGTTTACAGTGATTATGGAAATAGTTACCAAAAAACTCAAACAAATAAAAATGAGTATAGAAATAACCAAGCTGTTTCTGTTTATAATCTACAGTTCTATTATCTAATCGGCAAAGACTGAAAAACAGATCATTATGCTTTAAGAACACTGTAATTATGACAGTGGCCTTCCCCTTTCTGCTCTCCCAATCCCTGATCACAACACAGTTATTTCAAGATTCGACTTGCAGGAGCCCCATTTACACAGGAGAAGCACTAATTGGGACTCTAGTAGCAGCTGTGCTACTTTGATGTCAGTTATAAGGATGAATTTGAGCAGAATTCTTTATGGCCCTGCCAAGCCAGCACATCAGGAAGGTTAACCCTTGGGCCACTCGTTATTCCAGTCAGACATTCAGGAGCTGATTTCAAAAGTTGCTTCTGTGGGAACACTACACTTGTGACCCATCCTCTGACAGAGGTCTCTGCTATGACTACCAACTGAATATGCCAAAGGAGAAAGCAAAAGCTCTAGAACCCAAGCTTGGGTCAAAGTCTGGTTTGTTGGAAATAGTTCTATACTAAAGTTAAAAAACGAAAACAAACAAAAAACAAAACTTGGTTTCCAGTTACCATTTGACACTATCACTGTTGCTGTAGACTTAAGACAATTTTTCTAGGCCTGATTTTCTTTATGGAGATGGATTGTGGTAATGATTTTACAGAAAAAAAAAATCTGAACATACTAATGTCACCACACTACATAATTTAAGATGATTAAGATGCTAAAATTTATATCAAATGTATTTTAACTCAATTTACAAAATGAGATTAAAAACTATTAAGTTGGGGTGGCATGGGTGGCTCAGTGACAGATTACATGACTTGGGATCTCTGGGTAGATCCCCAGTACTGTACACAGCAGTAAGGCTCTGGTTCTCTCTCTCAACACATACATTTAATTTAAAAAAAAAAAAATTGATCTAGATGGTAGCTAAAGACTGTTCTAACCCCTTGCAAACCAAGGTAAAGGTAACTTACTTGATCTACCCAAATCAACCTTCTACAGGCTCTCTGGGGTGGTGTGGACTACTTTGCACAGTTAGTCATGTTCAAAAGAGAGCCAGACATTTTGTGCCTTCTAATAAAAGACAATGTCATCAATGAAGTTGCCTCAACAAAATAAAACAAGCAAATAAATCATGACTCTAAACAAGCTTATAAATCTGACTACTGACCCCCCCCCCCCAACCAGAGCTTCACCACTCCAGGCTTTTTCAGTTAGAAAGACAGACAGAGGGAGAAAAGGAAAGACACTTCAGCACTGAATTTTCCACTGTCATAGGAACTGAGTTCAGACGTGGGTGGCGTGCATGACAAAGCAGGCTAACTGTCCAGGTGAACTATCGTGCTGCCACCAACTACCAACTTATAATATATACAGAGGACAGAGATATGTTCAATGAAACTATGATAATGTACTCAGAATTCCTAACTTAGGAAAACTCTATAGAACAAACTCCATATGGCCTATTTAACAGTAACAACATAACTGTAAGGTGACAAGAAGATAGGAGGGAAAGATAGGATGAGGAAAACTACAGACTGAAAAGACACAACGGGCACTGTCATATGTGGATTTTATTGGGACTCTTATTCAAAAACTGTGAGGAAACAAACCATAGTAGTAGAAGCCTCCCATCCCTTTTCTATCCCAGTACTTTTCTTTCTGCCTTCTTTCCAAAAGCATCGGGCCCAACACTGAAATAAAACTGGCAAAGGCCAGATATCTTTGCCCTCTCTTATTTTTAGATCAAGAAATTTAACCGAAACTACTATCTTCCTTTTTACATTAGAAGCATTTGATAAATATGAGCAAATACTTGCCCCCCAACACATAGTATTTACTTGCTATTAAATATTAAAAGTTTTTTTAAAAAGATCTGAATTTTAGTACTTAAACAAGCTCAGTAGGAGAGTCCTGGGATTACTGTTGGTTGCAAGAGCCATTACGTGATGCCCGGGATGTAGTCTGTGCTCAATTGAATAGTTACTGAATGAAAGTATGAACACAGCATTCTTCTTTGTATCCCCTCACTTTGGAGATGGAGAGCTCATGTGAAACCTCCATGGAACACAAAGTCACTTACCCTGGAATATTCCATATCTTGGGATAGGGTTCTTCCCACAAGATTATATTTCCCCTCAGAGTTGCACCTGACCCCAAGAAGAAAGATGGATAGGAGGGTGGAGGAGATAATAAAATTCACCCACCTATAGGATCTACAGGATCTCTTTATTTCTCAGCTCCTTCAGTTAGCTGGCCTAATTAACATTAAAATTAAAATCAAAAATTAACATTCAAGGCACAATAAAGCTGTATAAATCTTCAATTTAGAATCTCAGCCCAAGCCATAACTACTTCTTCAAATGTGATCTGCAAATTGCCAAAGGTACAAATATCTTGCTAACAGCATGGCTGTCTCTTGAGTGAACGAATATAAAGCTTACAAAGTGAAAGCAACCTTTAGGAGAGGAGGGAAGGGGAAGAAGGCAAGCTACTGCTTGACTAGAGTCATGGGCTCTAAGTATTCAACTGCTTTGGAGATGAGCCAGCCACCTGGCTCATTAAATACCAAATACTGGACCAGGCAAAAATTTCCTCTCATACAGAAGACCCCTGATTTTTGACGCCAAAACATAGATAATGCAATCAGCAGAAGGATTCATCAATTAAGAGATTCTATGTCAGGAAATACTAGAAAGAGACTGACAGACACCAGCTCATGGACACAATAAGTTATTCATGTGTCTACACTTTGTCTTTTCTATAAAACAAATGGGACCTTAGAGCAAAAAGGGTAAGGGGCACACAACAATACATCACTCTTCACTTATCAGGAAGAATCTGACACCAGACACCAGTTGTGCTTTCCAATTAGTTCTTAAAAACCAGTGCACAATATTCGATAATCTTGTGAATTTTGCTCTTCTTGGAAACTCTAAAAATGGGTTTTGAGAGAGAGAGGTGAGGGTGAATATTCAGCTTCATGGGGCAGGGGGTGGGGGGGAAGGGATGGGACACAGTCTTTTGGTGGTGGGAATGGTGTTTATGTGCACTCCTATCAATTTGCAGTCATATAAATCACTGCTTAATTAATATGAGGGGGGAATGGGTTTTGACTGGTGGAAAAGCAGTATGAAAACATTAGCCTGCCTACTCCCATTTTTTTAGGTACAGAAATGTCCTTTAACTACTTCACTGCTGCTAAGGAAAGACTTAGTTCAATGAATTTCTACACTTCTCACAGTTGACAGCAGCCAGCAAAGTCACAATTTAATTCCTTATTAGTGGAAGAAACAGTTCAATGGAGCAGATTAGGAAATAAAACCCTTAAGGAAGAATTTCAGTCATCCAAATTTTTGACAGAATTTACACATTTTGAAAGCAAGGATTAAACCCCAGGTTTTCACCAGAAATCAGCTTTCTTTATCAAGAGCTAAATCTGAATGAGGGTATCATTTCCTGAAGCAGCAGGACTCCAATTGCAACAAAGAGCACCCTGAAATCGTTCCCCGTAATATAAATGTGATTTCCAAGCTGTTGGAGAGGACTCACAATTTGTGACTATGAGAAACTTAATTTCACACCTTGTATAATAAACATTTTGCTCATTCACAGCAATTGTTAAAAGTTTTAAGGAAAAACTACTGTTTGTTTTGGTTAAATTATAATAAATCTCATGTTTTTCATCATTTGCACAGGGTGATAGCTAAAGGTGTCTTCCCTGAAAATTGGCATGAGGCATGCACGAGGCTCTGTAGAGTCTGGGTCTGTGTGCTAAGATGAAGCGAACGTGTCATTTCTGGTAATGAAATCAAACACATAAGAAAATGCAGGTGACCCAAATTCCTTTCTTCCTCAGTTTATTCAAAATGTGGATGTTTAAGAGAAACAACACTAACTGATACAAGCTGCATAATTCATCCCTCACCTAAGAATTATCATTAGTCAAACTGGGAGGAGGAGAGAGGACTTATCAAATCTATAGGCATTTGGGTGGGTGGTTTAAGATGGTTTGTACTCAAAGTAACAGGAAGGCAACTTGCCATATTGGCACAACCATCAAGCAAAGCTATAAAGTGATGGTCATGGTTTGCTGTGTGGGTCTGGAAACATAATGACCACCCAAACGCACCAGGAAGAGCTGAGAAGAAGGTGCCATGCTAGGGGAGAAGTCTACATATTTTCTAACAAAAGGAACCCTCATGTTTCTAACAGAATTTGGCTACTAGCTTCCTTCCCACTTTATTCTGAAGTGGAAGGGAAGGTGAGAAAAGGGATTCCCTTCAAGAGGAAAGTACCTAGGGAAAGGAGTTTACCACTTTTAGACTCTCTCTTCACCCACTACACACACACACACACACACACACACACACACACACACACACCCCAGTGATAGCAGACACTACTTATTCTGTAGCTCATATGTTCCGCCATGCATGGTAGTTGGCTATGTTGAGGGTTCCCCACGGAGCACTCTCTAGAATTTATGGCCTTGTGTAATCCCCTCCCCTAGAGCCTGGGATAATCCTATGACTTGCTTAAACCAAAAAAATGAAGATGAACTTTGATATAACTTACTTGGATTTCCTCTTAATGACTTAAGAACATCACATTTATAAAAGAAAAAGTTTACAACATGTATGTAAAATTCAAATAAAAAATAAAAGCCAATCTGCCAAGCAAACTTTCTCATTTCCTAGCTATTCTGCAAAGTTTCTCCCACTACATAGGCATTGTTAATTGACAGGAAAGATTTCCCTTTTATTTCAGCAGTGGTTCTTATTTCAAAGGCTGCCTATAATACTTTACAAAATTGGCTTTGACTTTGGTGTGAGACAAATATATGGAAGTTTATTACTACATTAAACCTAGACTTCCCTTCTAGTCATTAACAATGAATATTTTTAGCATCTAAAAATGTGCATCTCAGACAGATATGTAAATATTTAGCGTTATCCTTTTGAGACTGTTAAGCTTTCATTTTCAATCATGCAGAGGTATGTAAGTGTTTTCATTAATAGTCTAATTATATCACATATTTTCATTTCACACAATGTTTTGCTTCTATATTTGAAATAATTGAATTCATTTGTGCTAATAAAAGCTCTAAATGGGCATTTTAATAATTGAAATTAGCACATATTGTACCCCTCAAAATAATTTATACAACAGGAACTATTGTTTATATTACAGTAAGGCAAAATGAAGCACTCAGGATCAGTTGCTTGGTTCAAGGTCATGTATCAGTTTAACTCAAGGTGGTCCAGCAGACTCACTAGTATCTGATCAGGGTTAGTTTTTCCTCCCCTTAACACAGTGCTAGGGAATGAACTGAAAAGTCTCCCATGGTTAACCTTTTCCATTCTTTTTTTTTTTCCTTTTTGCCTCCAGGGTTATCACTGGGGCTCGGTGCCAGCAATACGAATCCACTGCTCCTGGCAGCCATTTTTCCATTGTTGTTGCTATTATTGCTGCTGTTGTTGTTGGACAGAACAGAGAGAAACTGAGAGAGGAGGGGGAGGTAGAGAGGGGAAAAGAAAGACAGATACCTGCTTCACCACTTGTGAACCCAACAACCCCCCCACCCCACCCCCCAGGGGCTCTAACTTAGATCCTTGTGCTGGTCCTTGCGTTTCTCACTATGTGCACTTAACCTGGTACACTACCGCCTGGGCCCCTCTTTTATTATGTGTATGTCGGAGGGGGTGCACTAAGGGAGTAATATGGGGGTTACCCCAATGCCATCCATGGCACTCCTATGTGATGCTGGGATCAAATCCAGGATACTGCAAATAGTAAGGCCTGCATTCTGAGTAACTCCAGGTGCTTTCAATGTTTAGCCACCCAAACCTGTCTTTATAACCTTTTATCAAGGCTTCTAGTTCTCTGATGTTCTCAGAGACTGCATGACTACCTCCTGTTGCATTAATTCATGTGTTACCATCTCAAAAGCATCTCCCCTCGCCATTCTTTTTAAACACTGACCTCCGTTAAAACTAGTTTTCAGGGGCCAGGCGGTGGCGCACCTGGCTAAGCGCTCACATTGCAGTGCAAAAGGATGCAGGCTCAAGCCCCTGGTCCCCACCTGCAGAGGGAAAGCTTCACAAGTGGTGAAGCAGGGCTGCAGGTGTCTCTCTCTTTTTCTCCCTCTCTATCTCCCCCTCACGTCTCGATTTCTGGGTGTCTCTATTCAATAATAAATAATTTTTAAAAAAAACTAGTTTTCATAGTTCCTCACACCTGGTTCCAATACTTCCTATACCACCCCCTTGGAGCACCACTGATCACCTTTGAGGTAATATTTATTTTGATTTTTGTCTTTCACAATCTACTAAAAAATCAGCGTCCCATGGGCAGAGGTCATTGGTTCACTAAAGCATTATGAGTACCTACAATGGTGTCTACAAACAGATTTGGAGAAACTAAAAACCTAAGATAAAATATCAATAAGCAAACAGCAGACAGCCATGAATACCACAAAGATCACTAAAAGGTGGTAATACAGTAACTAGAGAAGTTACTGCATATTGGGTAGAAGACCAGTTTGAGAGGTACTACTTGAACCTTGTACATGTGTTTGTCTTTCTCCCCCTAATCTACTGTGAGCTCCTCTTAAAAAAATTTTTTTATTTATTTTCCCTTTGTTGCTCTTGTTTTTTTTTTTTATTGTTGTTGTAGTTATTATTGTTGTTACTGATGTCATCATTGCTGGATAGGACAGAGAGAAGTGGAGAGAGGAGGGGAAGGCAGAGAAGGGGAGAGAAAGATAGACACCTGCAGACCCGCTTCACTGCCTGTGAAGTGACTCCCCTGCAGGTGGGGAGCGGGGGCCTCGAACTGGGATCCTTACGCTGCTCCTTGCGTTTTGCCCCACATGCGCTTAACCCACTGAGCTACTGCCCAACTCCCTTACTGTGAGCTCTTAAAGGGAGTCGCAAACCCTTGTACTGCTCAGCCGCAGTCCATTTCTACCAGCACATCCTGCTATTTATATGGTGGGTTTTTTGGTCTCCAGGTTTACATGTTATGACTTCGCTATGGACTCAGTCATACTAGTTCCTTTTTGTAGTCATTTATACCACATACCTTGAATTCCAGCATTTCTAAAACAAACTTAAGTTTTCTCTTAGTTACAAATGTACAGTCTGTCTTCTGTTCAATATTCTTTAATGTAGGACATAACAAAGTCTGGGGACAATGTGAGTCTTTTTACTTCAACAAGTATTTATTTCACTGGCACTTACTGATAGTACAGATGTGTAGTCTAAATCTGCTCATCTTTTTAGCAGCTAATATTTTATTTTTATCTCTTGCTATATTGTGGTTTCTTTTTTTTCCCTTTTTTTCTTTTTTGCCTTGGGGGGATGTACTACAGCTCTTTCCCCTCCCCCCTAGGGTTTTCTTTCTAATTTTGTATCTTAAACTTCTATTTTTTGATGTGTAAATACATTTCTGGCTACCAAATGAGATGAGACAACTCATCCACCCAAACTCCTGATTCAATTTGCCTGAGCATTTCCATTTACCCATGTTTTGTGACATTTACTGGGCTAGTGAAGTAGCTCACTTGGATAGTGCACTGCTTTTCCATGTACATGACCCAGGCTCAAGACCAGCCCCATTGCATTAAAGGAAGCTCTGTCTCTATTGCTCCCTCACACACATACACCTTCTAATATGTTGTTTCCATGACAATGTTTGACTTTGGCTATTTATCAAGAAAGACCAATAGTATTGTATTGTTTATATTCCTGGTGCTTAGAACACAGTGTGAAATCTAATTTTTTTTTCATATTTTATTTATTTATTTATTAATGAGAAAGATAGGAAGAGAGAGCGAAAGAACCAGAGATCACTCTGGTACATGTGCTGCCGGGGATCAAACTCAGAACCTCATACTTGAGAGTTCAGTGCTTTACCCACTGTGCCACTCCCAGACCACTGAATCTAAATGTTGAATAAACAAATAGTTGATCCTCTGCCTCACTGAATTTTTGTTAGTGAGGAAGTGTCCCCCTGCCCCCCACTGGGGTTATCATTGTGGCTATGTGCCTGCATGATGAATCCAACTTTTTCTCCTTCTCCTTCCCTTTTTAAAAGAGAAAGAGAAATTTTGAGAGGAAAGGGGGAGATAGGACAAGAGAAAGAGAGACACCTGCAGCACTGCTTTACTATTCATGAAGCTTCCTTCCTACAGGTAGGGAGCAGGGGCTTGAACCTGGATCCTGGTGCAGGGCAGTGTGCATAGTCTACCAGGTGCACCACCACCACCTGGATCCCAAGTTCATTTCTCCATTTCTCCTTCTTTTTCTTTTATAAAGAGCAGTGTTGCCTTTCTATATAATAAAAAGTGATTGAATCAGCCAACTGGACTTCACAGGGCAGATGACACCACCATGTGTCCTGGAGCCCCACCTCCCCAGATCCCTGCCCCACTATGGGGGGGGGGGGGGAGAGAGAGAGAGAGAGAGAGAGAGAGAGGCTGGGAGTATGCATTGACCTGTCAATGCCCATGTTCAGTGGGGAAGCTATTACAGAGGCCAGACCTTCCACCTTCTGTACCCCATAATGACCCTGGATCCATACTCCCAGAGGGATAAAGAACAGGAAAGCTATCAGGGGAGGGGATGGGATATGGAGTTCTGGTGGTGGGAATTGTGTGGAGTTGTACCCCCTCTTATCCTATGGACTTGTCAGTACTCCTATTTTATAAGTAAAAACTTAAATAAAATAAAATCTTGATATGTGGGTCATATAAAAAAAGTGACTGAATGTAAAATTTTGGGGTCATACTTTCCACCCAAATTTTCTGGCACTGCCCCACTTTTTCCTGGCATTAAATGAACACTGTGGAAGAACTCTGAAGTAATCAGTCCTGTAATCTTCTGATAAATTTATTTACATGGCTACCAGCTTTCAAAGAGGCTCATGGAATAGACACCTAGGGCAGAAATCAACATTTCAGGAACTTTTTTGAAACAGGGAATAAGTAAGTAAAGGCAAAGAAGTGAGAATGAGCAGAAAGAAGTAAGAGTCAACAGCAGAGATTAGAAGTGTGACATGAGGTGATGTGAACTGGCTTCATGGGGGCGGGGGAGTAGTAACAGGCTGGAAGGTAGACAGGCTTCAGCTACTTCCAGGTGTTGGGTGCTGCTGCATTAAAGTCAGGAGAAAACTTCCTTTTGAACAGCTTCTGTCTTCAAGCAATCACTACCTCCCTTTAATATCACACCTGAGATTAGGTGAGATCAAAATGTTTTCCTGATATTAAGTCATTTTTTCTCAGGTATTTCACAGGCATTCTTAGTTTCTTGCAAATTTGTTCAATTTTCCATCTCCTCTTGCTCTCTGCTTACATTTTCTCAACTGTCAGAAGGACACTACTTTGACACAATAACAAGCAATTAAAATGCTACGGGCAGTCCTGAAAAGTTATGGGTGAAATTGGTCCCCTCTCTACTGGGATGAGTATTAGGAAACCTCATTACTCTGAATTCTGTTGAGCAGAGGGGTAGTCTACTGGAAATCTGGACGCGGGATTAATTGGCTAATGTCCTTGTCATATGTAAATGACTGTCCCATACTGGGTCTCAAAGTTCCTAGTGACTTCACAAACTTATACACCAAGGACCTAAATAGTAATAGAATGTCTGAAAAAGTCAGAGTTTGGTATCAAATAAGAAATTGTTCTGGCTTTTAGATTTATACTCCTTCTACATATGAGCTAGGAAAATTACTTTTGTGAGTACAGCAGTCAGAAAGCAAAATTAGACCATATTAAAGTGTTAACATTATAACCTCTTTTATTCCCTTTCAAAATTTTCTGTAACATAGTAATTACTCACACTTTTTAATTTCAAAAAATATGACAGCAAATACTGAGAAAATGTTCTTTATTAGCCACTTAGATATGCTTATTTACACAGGAATATTGATTATTATATCACTTGTTATTTGTCCATTAGAGAAGCCATTAACGTTGCAAGCCTGTTTCTGAGTGAGGACCTTCAGAAGTGCCATTGACAGAAATTATGATAAATTTCTTTCTCTTTTTTAATGCAGCACAAGGGAATGAACGCAGGATCTCATGCATGTACAAAAACACTGAGTGACTTTCCTGGTCCACTTATCTGTTCCTTTTTTTCATTGTTTTTACAAAAAGGGAGCAAGAAAGAGAGGGAGGAGATATACTACAACACTTCTCCAACACCCATGGGACTCCCCATGCAGCATCATAAGTGGTATACCCACAGGATGCCAGAGCTTGGACGCAGGACCTCAACCACAGCAAGGTGTGCACTCTAAAAGATAAAACTATATCCTGGCCCCTAGACTTCTGTATATCCATTATGGTCAGTCCTCTGTATTTGCAGACTCCACACCCATGAATGTAACCACGCACAATGGAAAACTCATAGTATGTTAGAAGCATCTGCAATTAGGTTTACTACAATAACTGGTTGAACTGAATATGTGCTGACTTCCTTACCATCATTAAGTCAATGGTTGATTAGACTACATAGTCAACACATGGCCCTGGGCCATTATTTAAATCGTACCCCCTACCTGTTATCTCATGAGCATGAGCATGAGCATGAGCATGTGGTGTCTTGGTTTACACTGCTCTGCAGTGGCCAAATCATACC
Source organism: Erinaceus europaeus (assembly GCF_950295315.1). Lineage (NCBI taxonomy): Eukaryota > Metazoa > Chordata > Mammalia > Eulipotyphla > Erinaceidae > Erinaceus > Erinaceus europaeus. Next base: position 104,461,770 of record NC_080171.1, read on the forward strand.
TATGGGAGGACTTCAAGCTCAGGGTCATCTCATGAAGGACTGTCTATACAAACTTTCAGAAGCGGTTGCTTTCTTGTCTGTCTCTGAAGATAAATTCACCCTTCAAGTGGATTTGTATATTCCTAACAGTGAAGGATACATAACACTGTGTGCTAATCAGACACGGGGTGGGATATACATAAGCACCTGCGGTCAATTCATTAATCAAAGTCATTGGCATTTAGGGACCTGGAACAATGAAACTTTGGAATTATGGCAAAGAGCAGAGTTATGTCTTTAAAAAAGATAGAGAAAAATATTTATTTATTTATTAACTTGAGAATCAGAGAGAAAATCACAACATCATTCTGGAACATTTAATATTCTAGGTATCAAATTCAAGAACTTAAGCACAAATGTTTATCTCTGTATCCACTGCACCACCTCCCAGGCTACAAGTGCTATCTTTTAAATCAAAACTCAGACACACTAAAGAGGCTGTTTTCCCTTCCAAAATAACTTCTGACAGTTTTTCACAACTGAACTGTGCACCCAAATATCTTTAAGGCAGCCATACAAAACAACAGACGCTTGCTAAGTTAAAGTACAGCTGTATTTCAAAAAATGCAGGTGTCACCAGAGACCTATGTGTGCACCTGCTGAGAAATACCCACAGGCACCACTATTCAAGGCTTCTATTGTAAAGCAGGGTGGTTATGGCACATTCTCTAACTCAATTAAGAACCCTTAGAAACTATCTACAAAATGGAGATCCCCAAATCTTCATCTGCACTATTCCATCCTTTAGGTTCATGACTAGTCAACAATTTGGTTTTATATGTTAACTCTTCTTTTAGCCACCAGGTTCCAGGTGCTACCATGATGCCAACTGGACTTTCCTGGACAGACGACCCCACCAATGTGTCCTGGAACCCTGCTTCCCCAAAGCCCCTGACCCACTAGGGAAAGAGAGAGACAGGCTGGGAGTTTGGATCGACCTGTCAACATCCATGTTCAGCAGGGAAGCAATTACAGAAGCCCGACCTTTCACCTTCTGCACCCCATAATGTCCCTTGGTCCATGGTCCCAGAGGGATAAAGAATAGGAAAGCTATCAGGGGATGGGATGGGATATGGAGTTCTGATGGTGGGAATTGTGTGGAGTTGTACCTTTTATCCTATGGTTTTTGTCAGTGTTTCCTTTTTATAAATAAAAATTATATATATAAATAGATATAAAAAAAGAAAGCTGGTGGGAACATCTGAATTTCACTAGTTGCTATAGAAAAATCAAAGCAGTTTATCTTCCATATTATTATTATTATTACTACTACTACTAATAATAATAAATGTAACACCTTCAGTGTTTTTCCCCTACTCACACTTCACAAAAATCTAAACCAAACCCCATAAAGGGAACAGGCAAGTCATCAGTAAGTTCTGCAAAAGCTCTTATAAAGTTTTGGTATTGATAATCTAACTTACTATTTTAAAGCACTGTAGCTAGTATGTATAAATTAATAATTTTCAAAACTAAAATGCTGTAAAACACAACACAAAATATATACAGTGGAATTTCACTTCTCAGAAAAGAGCTGAGACCTTTTAATGCCTTCAATTCATTATTATTAAACAAGAGTTTTTGCAAAAATGCCTGTTAGTAGAGATTTTTACAAGTTCATTTGGTGACCCATTATGACATTCTACCATCACTCAATGCCCAATTGCATCAACAATAATTGGAAAAAGAATAGCATCTCCCTGTGTATATATACACATATATTTTTATCTCTATCGATATATATACAGTGTATGTACACAGAAGAAAACGGGAAGCCATAATTTTATCTGAGCTTAAATTAATGAGGAAAAAGAAACAGAAGGTCCCATCATAATTCTTCTTTAAAAAATTTTTTATATATTTATTTTTCCTTTTGTTGCCCTTTTTTAATTGTTGTAGTAGTTATTATTGTTGTTGATGTCATTGTTGTTAGATAGGACAGAGAGAAATGGAAAGAGGAGGGGAAGACTCCCCTGCAGGTGGGGAGCCAGGGGCTTGAACTGGGATCCTTAAGCCGGTCCTTGCACTTTGCGCCACGTGCACTTAACCCGCTGTGCTACCGCCCGACTCCCCCCATCATAATTCCTATCACCATCAACAGTGGTTTTCTTTATAGAGCATTGATATATATGAACGACAGTTGCATGAAAACAGAGACTAAAAACCTGTCAAACTCCAAAATATTAATATTTCATCTCATTCGGTATCCATTCTTAGTCACACAATGGATAATTCTTCAGAGTCTGCCTCATCCAAAGGGACCTTCCTCACTGTCTATCACCTGTGGAACTCACTGTCTGCGATACTAACTTAGTGCATTGTACCATCACTATAAATGATAAGAATCATAATAAATCAGCAACTAGAACTTAAGAAGTGTTTCACCACATAGTAAATAGATAGTGTGCTATCATCCCATTATTATTTCCATTTACCACTGAGGAGCCTAAGGATGAGAGAAGCTGAATAATATAAGTAGGCATACAGATAGCAAATAGGAGAACCAGAGTTTAATCCCAAACAGTCTCAAGAATCTGCTTTGTTAGCAATACTTCTGTATTTATTTTCATATGCATTGTATCTTAAATTCCCAGCTTGGCTATAAACTCCTAAAAATTAGGGCTCTCTGGGAGTCGGGCTGTAGCGCAGCGGGTTGAGCGCAGGTGGCGCAAAGCACAAGGACCGGCATAAGGATCCCGGTTCGAACCCCGGCTCCCCACCTGCAGGGGAGTCGCTTCACAAGCAGTGAAGCAGGTCTGCAGGTGTCTAGCTTTCTCTCCTCTCTGTCTTCCCCTCCTCTCTCCATTTCTCTCTGTCCTATCCAACAACGACAACAACAATAATAACTACAACAATAAAACAACAAGGGCAACAAAAGGGAATAAATAAATAAAATAAATATTTTTAAAAAAATTGGGGGTCGGGTGGTGGCGCAGTGGGTTAAGCGCATGTGGCGCAAAGCGCAGGGACCGGCCCCGGCTCCCCACCTGCAGGGGAGTCGCTTCACAGGCGGTAAAGCAGGTCTGCAGGTGTCTATCTTTCTCTCCCCTTCTCTGTCTTCCCCTCCTCTCTCCATTTCTCTCTGTCCTATCCAACAACAATTGCATCAACAAGGGCAATAATAATAACCACAACGAAGCTACAACAAGGGCAACAAAAGGGGGAAAAAAATGGCCTCCAGGAGCGGTGGATTCATGGTACAGGCACCGAGCCCAGCAATAACCCTGGAGGAGGAAAAAAAAAAAAATTAGGGCTCTCTACATTTCCAGAGTCCACTACCATGCCTTACATAGGTCTCTTGATGATAAATAACTTAACAGTTTAACATCAATTGGTACTCATAAAAAATAAAATAAAATAAAAAGCTAAGCTTTTTCGCTTGCAGCCTCTTAATCACCGTGTTGAAAGTTTATTCAAAAAAAGATTAACACTGGGGGGGGGGGGACGACAGAAATTCAGGCTAGTATTCTGAATCTTAGTCTATAGCAGTTTCATAGCTAAAGAAGACTGTGATGGACATGATAATGTACCATTCAGATCTGCTTTAGTAAGCAATGCCCAGCAGCCTGGCCACTGGAATGTAGACAGTGCATGTGCACGGCTTTTAGCTGTCAGCTTATTCAGGTTCCAAGTTATAGAGAACCACTTCTCTGAACTGACACTGATTCCTAGAGAACGAGTTTCAACACTCTCCAGCCCCCATTCAGAATGGGGGCTGTCCAAGATCCTCTTTACTGGGAATCAAGTCAAAATAGTAAAGATTGAGAAACCATAAACCATAACATATAAACCATAAATCCATAACACAGGGTTGAGAGATACCATAGTGGTTATAGGAAAAAAAATCTACAGGGGACCCAGTGGTGGCACACTGGGTTAAGTACACATAGTATGAAGCATAAGGACCACACAACGATCCCAGTTCATGCCCCACTCTCCCCACCTGCAGGGGGGGGGGTCTCTCCCCCTCTCTATCTTCCTCTCTTCTCTCAATTTCTCTCTATCCTATCCAAAAGAAAAAAAAAATAGAAAAAAAAAGGCCTCCAGGAGCAGTGAATTCGTGGTACATGCACTGAGCCCTGTGATAACCCTTGAGGTAAAATAAAATAAAATAAAATAAAATAAAATAAAATAAAATAAAAACTACAACATTATAGCCTGAAGCCAGGAGCCAGGAAGGAGATTAGTGCCGTCTGGAAGGATGTAAAAGATGCAGCAGGTTCAAGTGGTGAAGCAGGGCTGCAGGTGTCTCTCTCCCTCTCTATCATTCCCACCCCTCTCGATTTCTGGCTATCTCTATCCAATAAATAAATAAAGACAATAAAAAATAATTTTTTAAAAAAGTCTGTCCTTTAAAAAAAAAAGATGCAGCACGAAGGCCAGGCATACCAGGTTAAGCGCACGTAACAGAAGCACAGGACCCACGCAAGTTTGAGCTCCAGCTCTCCACCTGCCGGGGGGGGGGGGGTCGTCACCTCATAAGCAGTGACGTGATCTGAAGGTGTCTCTCTGTCTCTCTCCCTCCCTAGCTCCCCCTCCCCTCTCATTTATCTCTGTCCTAGCCAATAAAAATTAAAAATGGCTTCCAGGAGCAGTGGATGTGTAGTGTAGGCACCGAACTCGAGCAATAACCCTGAAGGGAGAGAGAGAAAGAGAGAGAGAGAGAGAGATAGATAAAGCAGCAGTGGTGGTCCCCTGGTAAAAGCTTAATTTGCTCTTGCACCCCTCATAGGGACCACATGGATAATTGAGGAAGGCTACAGACCACTACAAACTCAACCAGGAGGGTATCTGTGAGTACAGCCACTGTATTAGAATGTGGCAACTTTGCTAGAGCAGAATAATACTGCCCCTGGACATATAAAACCATTCTGTGTACCCCCACACCCCATTCCATTCAAAAGAATATCAGAACCAACTCACACTCCATGGGATATGGAATACATTTACAGTTTACCTTAGAGCAAGTCTCCTGCCCTGTTATGAAATAGAAGGAAGAGACTTGGATATCTGAACGCCCCTCAGAGTACCAGTGATCCATGGCATTACGTTAATCAGCATGACATGAACAAGAGGTGGCCCGGTCATGGAAGAATTTGGTAAGGCACACTCTATATCCTCCATGTCCATAAAGTGTTTAAGGATCCAGAGGCCAGGTGCTTGCCAAGACATCTTGCTGCTATCACAGTTTTTCATGGCTTCCTCACAGGCCTAAATGTCTATTGCATGTGCCAAGAATGCAAGGATAAAACTGGTTTTTATGTGAAATATTTTCCAAACTTGTTTAAGTACTGGCAGCCTAAGGTAAGGTACCATCTCTGCCCAAAAGGAGAACCGGTTTCTTCTCATGGTGCTATGAAACAGTGGGTTCCCAAGGGTCAGTGTCGCCCTCCTGTGACCACTGATGCATCTGCATCACTCATACTTGGAAATGGGGTTGAGGGACCTTATGAGACCTTGCTCTCATTCTGGCTACTCTTTTGCCAGCATCCATATTAATGGTGATAAACAAATATTTAGCTTGAAAAAAAGGGGGAGGAGGGTTCTAGTCTCACACCTCTCACAAGTTCTCAGCACCCACCCAAAACAAAAATACAAGTTACTGCATTCTATACCTCTTATCACAAGGAAATGAGCATAATTCCCTTTGGGCCCTGTCAGGTTCAAATCCTAAAGTTGGGGGGTGGGGGAAATGAGGGAGCCAAGCACAAACCAACTCTGAGATAGAAATAGCACAATCAAGACACAGCACAAACAGCACCAGAGGCCTCAAGTCCCAGGGCACCCACCACAATTGTCCCATTAATTCTTCTCAGTGTTTGTGTCTACGGTTACATGGGGAATCCCATCTGACCAACTGGATGCAGGGGGAAAAGAGCAAGTCTGCTTTTCAGGTAGGTCACCTTGTTGAGAATGAAGAAACCAAAATACATGGCAGCTGCATTACAGACTCACTTGGGATGGTCTCAAAAACAGCAGTAAGGGAAATACCTCTCCGTGGAGAGAGTTTTAAGCAGAGCAGAAAGGTAACTGCCTCATATGGAGAAAAAAAACAAGTAGCACAAGGTTAGGCTATGCATGGTCTGGGCAGAGTTGAGAGGTCTGGCTGGATCATCCAGAGTGCAGGAGGAAGAATATTGGAAGGGCAATACAAGAAAGTCATGTGCATGAAGGGCGAGAGAACTTTGTATCACATATGAGAGAGGTGCTGAACAACCATGTGGACAAGATGCTCTGACTAGCTGATACCAGCCAACCTGTCAGCATGTTGTACCCATGAACACAATGGCAGAAACAGGCTCAAAAGTATGGATGTGAAATTACAGCTTTCCCCCTGCTGACAGTAGAATGCTCCTATTGGGTATGACTTAGTAGTTTATTTTTAGGGCCTGGGAATGCTCAAAATGTTGTCTATATAAATTAATGGTAATGTTGTCTTATGACCTAAGCTATGACAGAGGTAAATAGGAGAAACAATTGTATACTGGATAGCCAAGTGTGGGTTCCAGAGTTCTAGTACTCATGTTTGACACCAGTCTCATTGCTTCCAAGCTAGGAGACTCTGGATAAGCTCAGAGTCTCAGTATTGTTATCTGTGAACAGTATCCTTCAGAGGACAAATGTTGAGAATTTAATGAATGCCTTTTGTTTGGCTTTCACTACAAACAAGTCATGTGGTATTTCTTTCCTTGCTATAGGCCTGCTTTGATTGGTGATCTCTCATCTTATTTCTCTGAACTCTGAGTCTATAAATCTGGGCTCATTTGTAGAACAGAAATATCTGTTCCTACTGGCTGATAAAGTATTGCTTTTCTGCCAAAAAAACAGTGCTAACAGGGCAGAGCTCCAGGGCCACATGAAGCACCGAAGCAGAAAGCTGGAATTCTCTGTACAAAATTGTTAAAGCCATCCCCTTCTATTTTCTAAGAAATAGAAGCACTTGGGCTTTATGGTTTCTGCTAGGTCACATGTAAGACTCAACAAGCTAATAATTAGCAAAGTATTCTACTTAGGGAAATCTAAGAACAACAGGGGTCAAGGTTTTATTATACAACTCCAAAACATCACCTACAAAAGACAGTCTTGGTTTTTGTTTTATTTTTTTTAATCCTGGTTTCTCTGATTCTACCTCATTGCCCATATGCCCCCAGGAGTGGGAGGTAGTGGTCGAGCATATATGACAGAACTAGAGAACAGTCAAGCAGTTTTTGTCCTCCCTCTGCTACCAGTAAATCTACAACTTCTTTGAGCCAAACACTTTACAATTTGCATTCTTGGTTTCCTTCACAGCACAATGAGAGTAGAAGTAGTTGCCTCCTGGCTCTAAATCTGTGTTCTCATGACATTCTAGACATGACCCTCAACAATGCCTGGGCTCCTATAAGGGGAAAGACAATGTCTATTGAATTAATTAATCTTAGGAGATCTTTACATTACAAATGCTCCTTGTTAAAAAGGTGAAAGAAAGGGATGGAGAGAGTACAAATTTATAAGAACTAATCCTAGTCCTGTATCTGATATGGAAAATTATGTTCCTGATATAGAAAATCAGGTTCCATGCAGATGGGGGAGGTGCATAAAAGAACACTAACTGATAAGAAGAAATGGGAATTCTGGGACAGAGAACAGAAAAATTAGTGTCCATTATTTACTTAATTATAATTATTTTTTACCAAGATCTACAAAAAAATCTGTTTTGCTTTATGTCATAGGAAAAGAACATCTTTCTATAGCTTCTATGCATGGATTTATGCTGGCTTAATGACATGATAAAAATGAAATGAATTTTTATTTTAAACCGTGAGAGACTTATAAGGATATTTTCTGTGGAGTGCTAAGACATAAATGTAGGAAAAGATAAGTACAAGGAACAGAACTCTGGGAAACCTTCAGAGGTTTTAATGAGAGGAGCTAAGGTTGGAGAGGGGGTAGGTTATTGAATTTGTATTGTAGCTAAGGACACCTGGTTTTTTGTTTTTTTTTTTTCTCCAGGATCATTAAATCCCACTGAAGCTGTGTGAGGAGTTGGAAGAGCTAAGAGTTAGATTCCTTTAAAAGATCTATTTGGTTGTCCAAAGATGGTTCACTAGATAAAGCAACACCCTACCATGCCTAGGGCCCTGGGTTTGGGACTCAGAACCTGATGGAAGACTACAGCACTGAGGTAAGCACTATGTAGAGTGGAGTGGAGTGGAGTAGTCTCTCTCTCTCTCTCTCTCTCTCTCTCTCTCTCATAAAAGGACATGAAAAAGTCCTATCAGGAGTGGTGGAATCATGCATGCATGAGGCCCCAGCATTGAAGGAAAAAACAAAACAGAACAAAAAACAAAAACAAACTAGATAGGATTGTCCTTGCTTGGCCTCCAAACACAATAAAGCTCATTAGTTTGATAGTATATAATAAAGTCTACCTCTGGGCAGGGGGCCACAATGGAATCCCTGAAGGTTGCCCCATTCTATATGTTGTGTCCATCAAAGTCAGAGGTTGGTTAGGGTCTTCTGTGTGCTTGATCTGAGATTCAAGCATAGCATAAGTTTCTTATTGTGATTACTAAAGAGTTAAAAATAAGGGTTCCAAAAACAAAGACAAAAGTGGAAAAAGAAAACAACTATATGAGAATGTCTACCTCAGAAAGCATCAGAAAAAAAGAACACTGGACTATGCCCAGATACTCAGTAATTTGCCAAATTTTTCCACCTCATGATACAGAAAACTATCTCCATAGCCTCAGTGAGATGTGGGCTCTGGGCCCCAAAGTAAGTCTCCCTGAGAGTTGAAGGGACCTTTTTTCCCCAGTTTCTTTATTATTAATATTTATTTATAAAAAGGAAGTACTGACAAAACCATAGGATAAGAGGGGTACAACTCCACACAATTCCTACCACCAGAACTCCATATCCCATCCACTCCCCTGATAGCTTTCCTGTTCTTTATCCCTCTGGGAATATGGACCCAGGGTCATTGTGGGATGCAGAAGGTGGAAGGTCTGGCTTCTATAATTGCTTCCCTGCTGAACATGGGCGTCGACAGGTGGGTCCATACTCCCAACCTGCCTCTCTCTTTCCCTAGTGGGATGGGGCTATGGGGAAGTAGGGCTCTGGGGAAGTGGAGCTCCTATGTAGAATTCCACTTCTACTTCTCGTTTCTGTCCTTTCCTTTTGTGCCTTTTGACTGGAGAATGGGGATTAAGTCTATTTTAAGCAGTTGTAACAGATTAAACATTGTATTTAAACTCATTCACAGGGAATTTTAACTTTGCTAAATCCACATCCTTAGGGGAGTCTTTCTTGGTTCCCTAGAGTTGATTACATCATCCTCTTGGGTCCTAAATGCCTCTTTACTTGTCTTCCCAGCATACTTTAAATTCCTACAATAAACATTTATTTATTGCTGAATATATAGTACCTAGCATTAGGGATATCAGATTTTATCTGTTGATTTCTTTTTAATGAAAAAAAAAAAAAGAAAAAAGGCAAAGTAGACTACAAATAAATACCAATTAAAATTAAAGAATGAAAAGAATCTAGACTCCAATGGCTCAAAGATGAGTAAAAATCAGAAGAAATTCAATTAATATGCCTGGCACCAACTATCTCCACACTCACAGCTATGATATAACTATTGGAAAGGAGACAGACAAAGTGATAAGGAAAACATGAACTAATCAAGCAAAACAAAGAAGATTTGGCCCCTTAGGTGCTTCAGGCTCTAATTATTCCCTCTGAATTCTCCATAGCAACTGATGGAATGGCTAGCATATAATAGGTACTTAACAGATTTTTAATAATTTATCTTTGATAGGCTTTACATTAAAGCATTTTCTAAGTAATAAAAGGAAAAGAAACATACATTGCTCAAAAGGAAGTTCTCATGTAATAGACCTTAGCCTTTTTTTTTCTGAACTTCCCTGAAAAAGATATAGAAGTAGAAAATTAAGAGATAAAAAGATGTTTAACAGGGTCAGGTAGTGATATACCTATTACCATGCACAGGACCTGGAATCAAACTGCCAGTCCCCACCTATGAGGGGGAAGCTTCACAAGTGGTGAAGTAGTGCTGCATCTCACTTTCCCTCTCTATCTCCCTTGCCCCTCTGAATTACTCTCTGTCCTATTGCATAAAAAGAAAAAGGTATGTGTGGGGGTGGGGTGGGGTGGCTTCTCAGAGCATTGGATTTACTATGTAGGCACCAAGCTCCAGTGATAATCCTGATGGCAACAAAAAGTAACAATAAACGAACAAATATGTTTAACATCGGTCATTAAGGAAGTACATGATAAAACCACAATTAGATACCAAACTTACGTACTAGAATGTCTAATAATAAAAAGACTACCCGTAAGAATTGCCGATGGTATGGGGCAATTAGAACTCTCAAATGACACACTTTCAGAAGAGTTTAGAATTTTTTATTTTATATTATCATTATTATTGTTATTATTATTATTATTATTACCAGAGCTCTGCTCAGTTCTGTTTTATGATGGTGCTGGAGATTGAACCTGGAACTACGGAGCCTCAGGGACTACGGAGCCTCAGGCTCAAGAATCTCTCTGCATAACCATTATGCTATCTACCCTGCCTAAATTTGGAATTTCTTAAAAAGTTAAATATATATATAATGCGTATATCAACAGATAGTATATTCACAAGTGTTTACCCAAGAGAAATGCAAATATGTGCCTACACAAAACTTGTGTATGAGTGTTTCTACTGGTTTTATTTGCAATAATAAAAACAAAACTGGGAACTATCAAGTCTCCATCAACAAATGGATAAGGAAGTTGGGGTAGACCCACTCAGTGGAAATACTACACAGCAGCAAAAACAAATGATTTGCTAATACATGTTAACAATATGAATGAATCTCTATGTGGAGTATAAAAGGATACATTTTTAAATATACTGTATTGTTTTATTTATATGAGCTTCTAGAAAAAAACAAACTAATAGACAGTGACCAAAATAAGTTCAATGGCTGCCTGAAGACTAAAGGGTAGGCAGGATTAAAAAAGACGCGTGAAGAACTTTGGGGATTAATGAACAGTCATTATCTTGACTCTAGTGGGTAAGGAGAAGATTTCACAGGTGTATACATTTGCCAAAATTTCTGCCCCCACCCCCCCCAAGAAAGCTATAAAAAGATAAAGCTGCAAAAATGGAAAGAATTCCCACCTGCAGGGGGAAATCTTTGTGAGTGGTGAAGCAGGGCTGCAGATGTCTGTCTGTCTCTCTGTCATATTTCTCCCTTCCTCTCGATTTCTAGCTGTCTCTATCTAATAAAGAAAGATAATTTTTAAAAAAATGGAAATAATACATATCTTTATCAGATCTGTAATAAACTAATCTGGGTATACCTCTGACTTATATAAATACATTGTAAAATTCTTTCCATACTAAGTAAAACTAGAGAGTTAATATACCTGTTGCCTCACAAAGCTATAAATATAATCTACGATTAAAACTGTTTTGTTTTTTTTTAGGTTTTATTATTAGAAATTCCCATGTTACCTACCTCTAATGAGGGTTATCACAGTGACTAGTACAGCAAAAAAAACTACTCTGCCCTAAAACTCTCAAGCTAAGAGACCAAGTCATTTCCTCCTCATGCCTGCTTCAGTGTTCCTGATGTCACTATCCCGGTGAAGGTCTACAGAATAATTTTCAGCACAATTGAACAGAGAAACTAACTCACTGCTTCTTGATGATTTGTATCCTAAGCTAGGAACTTTCTGGATCAAAATCTATTGGTTACTAACAGTCTACATCACAGAGAGAAATAAAAAGAAACAGACACACATCAAGAGATGCCACAATTATGTTCCATTCCAGGAAAGGACAAAGAGATGAAAGAAAAAAAAAGTTTCACTTAAACCACTACTGGTTAGGAATGGCATAGTGTGAAATATTAAAGATCTTGAAGCTCTGGCTCTTTGTTATGCAAAAAGGGATTAAAAATAAAAGATCTAGCTTCTATCTGACGAGCTGTACTATATAACCACCCATTTCTTTTCTTCCTTGCCCAATAATGGCCAGAGTGATGTAATAACCACATTAGACAGCTGTCTTCCTGGACAAAATCACCTTGTAAAGGAGAAAAGCAATTAAAAGATGCAATGAAATATCATTTTTAAACTGATTCTCCAGGCTGCCACATTCGACTTAGTACTTAATGGTCAGGTTCTTTATTATAGCTTTCTATTTTATGCAGTCTCTCTTTAATTCAGTATCTATGGAAGACACTGAGTCTTAAATTTTAGTCTATGACATAAAGAGTCTGAGACAGATATAGGACAGATCAGCTGAGAGAGACCAGGGCCAGGACCAGACAGTAAAGGAATTATGTGCCACTTAATAGGAAGAACAAGACGGGAGGGCAGGGTGGCAGGTCTCCATTACCAGCTCCCCTTCTGCTTGCCCTGCTCTGGTCTCAATGTGTGTATCCACAACCAGAGACTCTGGCCACCCAAACATTTGTCAGCGACTCAGAATATTTCTTCAATAATTTAAGCTCTAGATCCTTATCTTTAGGAACATCTCATTGAAATTTTTCAATTATACAAAAATGTAAAGAAAATAGTATAACAAGCTCACCAACAGTATTATGTTCTCATCATCCAGCTTCAACAACCAATAACTTTTCTTTTTTTTTAATCATATATTCCCTCCCTACCTATCCAACAGTTGTGAGAGGGAAGGGGAAGACTGGTGCATTTTAAAGTTAGCAATATCATTTCACCCAGGGCTTCTGAACACCTCAAAATTATGCTTTAGATGGAACTCATCATCTTTCTTACTTGTTTAAGTACATTAGTACTTTTGCACATTTGGATTCCAAACTTGATCAAGGATATACTTAGCCTATAGAAAGTGCCTAATATTGATATATGCTTGTAGAATGAAAAGTATAAACACACACACACAGCAGGGGAGCAGAGAACATGAACCAGAAGGAAGGTCTAGATGGATGGTTTAGAAAGGCTACAGAATGACTTCCTGTCATGACTCAACATTTCTGAGAATAAATGAATTTAAGGAAACCCTTTGGCTTCTGTCCATCGAAAGTGTAACAATCCTGACAACCACAGATTTCTATCCACAACTATTAGTTGAATTAAACATGGTTCTCCAGGGGAGAAAAGGATCTTTTACAACATATATGCTAATGAAGTACAAAGACAGTGCATTTAAAACAAAATGTCCCTATATTTATTCTCCATAGACAGATTTTTACATTAATATTTATAAAGGATTTCTTGTTTATTGCTTCCAGAGATTTTTTTTCCCCTGCCCAAAGAGAGGGGATAAAAGATAAGCAACATGAGCCAATTATGTTTTAAACAGCTACAAAAGACTATCTTATCTATTTGCATTCTGCTACTTGATTAATCTTCCTAATAAACCTCTTTCCACATAGTAGCCCCTGCACATGGTGTCCAGGGGCCTGCTTCTTCCTAATGTATACACTGCAAGGCCTATGCCTAGCTTTGGGGCCCTGTTTGCTGCCAATCCTATTCATCCTTACTCAGCAGGGCCAGGCCTACAATGCCAAATCATCACCTGTAGGCATTTCTACTTTTTAAATGACACCTGGTTCCCAGTCATTTAAATGCTCAGTGAGAAGAGGAGAAGGAAGAAACTTAAAACTGAGGCTATGAAATAAGAACTGAATCTTTAATGTTTGTCAAAAATGGTGACCTCATAAACTTATTCAGTCAACAATACCAATTAGATAAACCACTAAATACTCATGTTTTTTTAAAAAAAAGGCACCCACTGCTTGTATTTCCATGAGGATGGGCAGTGGTGCACCTGGTTGAGCACACATCACAATGTGCACGGATCTGGGTTCAAGCCCCAAGTCCCCACCTATAGGAGGGAAATTTTACAAGAGGTGAAGCAGTAGTGCAGGTATCTCTCATTCTCTCCTGCTCTATCTCAACTTCTCTCTTAATTTCTGTGTCTATCCAATAAATAAACAAATAACTTTTTAGAAGAGAAATGGCCTTTATGATTTGCTCATTCAACTACATTTGCCTGCATCAAGGTTAGGCAGGAAAAAAGAGACAGGGAGTCCTGACCCTCAAAGTCTTACCAGCTTAACCAGAACACCAGTAGTAAATGCCATGGTAAGAGTTACAGAATTATATCCTTTCAGAACTTATGATTTGAAGGCTTCTTTTTGGACAGTCACTGAACCACATATTTCCCTCCCAGTTAATGACAGACTCAAGACAGTTTTCTATCTACTAACAACACAATCACACAAACACATTAAAAAGGACGATTTCAAGAACGATTACTGAGTGTGACTTCTCCAGGCTCTTGAATGAATAAAAAGCAATGAAAGCAAGGCAATAATGGGGACCAGACACATAAGGAAGACTATTCCATAGGTATGGCCTTCAAATACTTTCTGATTCCACTGTCAGAAAATGGAAAACAAACAAATGTGAACAGCAACAACAACAAAAAAAAAAAGCAGAGAAAATGAAATGATGTTTGTGCAGTTGAACTTTTACAATCCAATTGGACAAGGTTGTAGGCTCTTCCCTGTTTCTATTCAGGCTGGCTTCCTGGAATGCTGAATGACCTGACAACACTTTATAGCATTCTCACCCAGCTCCCAGTCACAAGCAGAAAACCTTACAATAGTAAATAACTAGATATACTAGTTCTACTAACCTTTTAACATTTGCACAGAAAACTGGTTGAGACTAGAAGACTGAAAATTATTTTTTGCTGAGGAATATAGTGAATTTCAAAATTGAAGACTCACATATAGGCAACTCTTACTATCAGAGTATTCCTATCAAAATTCAGGACAATGAGTAGATCTGGACAAATATTTTGAGGTAAGAGTAGTATCCCTCACTATTCCTGGAGATGGTTTCACTCTTACAGGAAAAAGACAGAAGTACTAAGTCAGGAAGCTTAAACATGACTGATGCTAATAAATGAGCTTTGGTAGTGTTGGTTATTGGAAACTGATCTCTTCCTTATTAATGTGGTCCCACAATGGAGAGGAAGATTTCTCTATGTTCTAGAATGCAAACAATGTTTTAATCTTTAATTATATTCTCAATTTCAACTCTTCTGGAGAGTTATAGCCACCTAGTCCTAGGATTATTTCTTTATTACATATTCTCTCAGTGGTATTTAATGAATATTGTTACTTAATACTTGACAGTGGGGAAAGAAGGACTTAGTGAGTGAATTTCTACCCAAGTTTTGATGACTTTTTCCCAAACTCAGGAAACTTAGAGCTGCAAAGTTCTCTGTTTCCTTTTGGGACATTCAGTCTAAGCAATACACTTATTCTGCTTGCCAGCCCAAGCACAGAGAAAACCAGCCTGGTTAATGAGCATCCCTGGAAAAAGAGATTCAGGTTAGAATGCTCTGCATTTCTAAAATTCCTTGCCATGAACCATGCTGCTCTTCATTTATGATTTACTCATGATTTCTCTGCTCAGAAGCAGACAAAATACCTCTTTAAAAAAAAAAGGATAAAAAGAGATGACAAATATTTTTGTTCAAGACTATTCTCACTAACAAAGCTGAATTTAATATAAACTTAAATTTATCCATTTACTATCAAATTCTCCACTTAACAAATTATCAAGAGCCCCAGGAGGCAAAACAAAGGCCAAGTGATCACAAAAAAAAAAAGTCCCTACACAGAAGCAGTTCGATCCCCTGCAGCATATGTACTAGAGTGATGTCTGTTTTTTTCTCTCTCTCCTCCTACCTTTCTAATAAATAAATAAAATCTTTAAAATAAAAAAAAAAAAAAGATTTATGTATGGCATAGTAACAACAAAAAATCGGGGCGTCATATCTGTGAGAACCAGAGGGGAAAATCACTTAAATGGGGAAAGGGGGAAAAAATGTATTAAAAATCAGCACTAGACAAGATAATGATGTAATGGCCAGGAAGCTACAGGAGGAGTTTAATAAGCTTCATCTTGGCAAATATTTGCCCTGCTCAGTTTAAACATCAACAACCAGGATAAGCCCCCACTTCATCCATCACTACTGCCAAGGAGAGATGTATGTCACTGCTTTGCTCTCCAACATTCCTACTGGTTTTACATTAAGTCAAAGACAACAAGAGCCTTTCAAGAATAGAAGCAGCATTTACCACATGCCTTGGAAAGTATCCAGTCATCTGTATAAGCGCTACGTACAATTACAAGCTGATGATCTTCATAGGAATTAGTGTGCAAAACAGTGACAGAAAATGAGTCTTTCTGTTAAACTCCCAGATGCAAATCAGTGTCCATACTGAAGGCAATCTATTGTTCAAACACTGGACCTTTAGGTGTACATAGTATGTCACTGTCCTTGTAACCGTCTAAATCGGTAGTATTTCTTTGCTATAACTCTTGTCCCCTGCATGCTATTTTGTGTTACTGTTGTTATTCAAACCTGAGGCGGATCATTCAAGTACAGGATATTGAACTGAAGACCCCTTGCATTTTGAGGGGTTTTAGGCAATACTGAAACAAGTGCAAAATATTAGGAAATGCCACTGATGTTCCAAAAGACATTAAGGAATACTATCTAGGATTAAAATGGAATGAACCACTGACATGTATAACATAGGTGAATCTCCAAAACATCATGCTGAGCAAAGAAACTGGAAGGGAAACATAATCTTCTGCATAATCTTCTGTATGGCTTTTAGAAGAGGGAGAATGAGTATATAGAGAGAGGAATCAGAACAGTAGTTGCCTGGGTTGTTCAAAAAATTAGAGGCAAGTATAGTCAATGCTTTCAAAAAGTTTTGTTAAAAAGAGAAGAGAAATAAGATGTAAGCCAGAAGAAGTGGGATTAAGAGTCAGGTGTGTCTTATAGAAAATTTCTTTTTGGCTAAGCAAGTTTGCAGTATTTCCAAGAAAGATCAGGAGAAATACTGAGGGTCAGGAGAGAAAAAATATAAGACAAGTGGAGAAATTGCCCACCATACATGAATGGGGATGGGGCCCAGTACACAGCAGACAACACAGTTGTTCTTAACTGGGAGCAATGCATCCCTAGTGAAGAGAGAATAGGCAGGCTGCCAAAGGAAATATACCCCTTAATTCAGCAACAACTTTTCATAAAAGATAATACAAACTGTATGTCCTAACAATTCTAGGTGAGAGAATACTTCTGTTAGATAAAAAAATTCCCTCAAACTTAAATGAAATCTATGTGTGCAGAGTAAGAACACAAAGAAGCCTTTCACTTCTGTTGTCACTGAAAATTCACATTTTGGCAACTAGGTGGTGGTACACTTGGTTAAGCACACATATTACCATGTGCAAAGACCTGGGTTCGAGCCCCCACTCCCCACCTGCGGGGAGGACACTTCACAAGCAGTGAAATAGGTCTGCAGGTCTCTTATCTTTCCTTCTCTCCTCTCAATTTTTCTGTCCTATCTAATAAAAATTAGAAAGGAAAAAAAAACAGGAAAAAATTATCAACAGGAGTAGTATATTTGTAGTGCTGGCACCAAGCCCCAATGAAAACCCTGGTGGCAAATAAAAAATAAATATTAAAAATATATAAATAAATAAAAATAAGCACTTCATCAGGCCAAGCTGTTAAAACTCATGAGTTTTAAGCCATTCAGTTTGGCCATGCTGGTTAAAAACCAGTATCCTATATAGTGTAAAAATACATAAAAAAAAAAATGTATCATGAAGTTAAGCTCTGCTATCAAAGAGAGAGCACAGGTAAACATGAATGAGTGAAATAAGGTAGCCATTTTCCATGAATGATTTCAATCCCACAAGTGTCAGAAGTCTGGTAACGTTCACTCAATAACGGGAGGCACAGTTACTTTATGAAATGATAGTGTCTCTTCCAATGAAGACTTAATATGAACACTGGATAAAAAGTGGGGTCACCTCATCTATGTCCACTTAACATTAACACATGAGTAAAATAAAAACTTTCATCAACCTCAATGTACTATAGTCGATCTTATGTCCTATGGTGGAACAAATGACAGTTTGGTGGAGGGTGACACATATCTTGGGGAAATATGGCAATGCACCTGTGCCTGACAACAATTCTGTAGATCAGCAGTCCCTCAATAAAATGGTACTAAAGTTAAAAAAAAAAAAAAGAGAGAGAGAGAGAGAGAGAAAAAACAAAAAGATCTTTCATCATGAGCATGTTTGTCTTTACATGAACTTCTTTAGGAAGAAACAGTCATCATTAATCCCATAAATCACTAATCCTATGAGGAATCTGAGACTTCAAAGACTTCTACTGTTTAAAAAAAAAAAATGGAACAAATAGCCTACTTCTTGTAACGCCTGTGGTTTCAGCAAAATTCGGAGAGCCAGCGGTTGTGAGCTAGTTAGTGACAGTAGTACCAAGCAGCTGCTGGCAAGTAAGTGCAGAAGCTCACTTGTCACCAAATTACCACAGGTACCGAGTCACAGGGGAGGGTATGGGAGGAACTCAGTTACATGGCTTCACTAATTTCCTCCACTGTTCAGAAAGATACCTTTCATGAAAATCCTGCAAGTCTAGGAAAAAATCATCCAGCTTTTTGGATGAAAGCAAGCCCTCATTTTTCTCAAGAGGCAATGAAAGAATGTATGGGAGTTTGGGCAGGCATCCTTGAAGGGGTCTTTCTCAGCACAGTGCCCGCGGCCTCCTGATGCACTTTATATTGGCATCACTAGGCCTTAGCATGTTTTACTGTGATTCCCTGCAACCTGCTTGTTCCTCTGTTTCTTCTACTCAGAGCTGCCTAAAAGATCAAATTCTATCTTACTCACCTACAGATCTCCAGCAAAGTACCAAGAGCCAGCCTCTTCTACATCCTGAATAAGTAAGTGAATGGGGCTTCACGAGCAGTGAAGCAGGTGTCTCTTTCTCTCTCCCTAGCTCCCCCTTCCCTCTCAGTTTCTCTATCGAAAAAAAAAAAATGAATAAATAAAATACTTTTTTAAAGTTCCTTTCCTGGTCTTGCTGTAGGTAACTAATTTAAATATATATTAATAAAAATTTTGTAATTGGTAGTCCGCAGAATACAAGCATAAAATGGCTAATCAATATATGAACATTTCATAAATTCGTCAGGCTAGCTTCACGGGCGGGAGAGAGAGACGACCAGGGACTCATGGCTGAGTGGTACGCAGCTCAGTCTTTATTCATGTGGAATGCAGCGCAATCTAAGCCCATCTCTAATCACAATCCTGTCCTTATATATCCTGAGGCGGAAGAGTCAGGTCCGAAGAGGATGTACATAGAATAGGGGGTGGGGAGAAGGAAAAAGTGTGCAAAACAGTGAGGATTAAACCAATGCCCTGGAAGCAGGGCGGTGCTTAGTTAACAGTGGTTATGTAAATAGAATACAGTGTTAAGCAGGGGGGATTAAACCAATGAAACAGAAGGGGTCTTAGAAGCATAATTTAGAAGCATACCAACATAAATTAAATTATGCCAGCTTAAAAATCTAACAACTATACTCAATAAATGCCGGGATATGATACAGAATAATATTCCAGTATAAAACTTTTATGGAGGTCATATCCACAAGGATATGGCCTGTGGTGGCTCAGGAGGTAAAATGCAAGCTCTGCCGTGCATGAGGCTCTGGGCTTGATTCCAAGTACCGCACAGAACACTAAGGACAGCACAGAGGGAACTCCATGGATGGTGTAGCAGGACTTTGGTGTCACTCTTTCTCTCACTTTTCCTGCCTCTCTTCTCTCTCTTTGCTTCTAAAAAATTACGGAATAGAAATTGGGCTGGGGAGACAGTTCAGCAGTACTGCACATGTACAAGGCTCTGGATTCATCCCCTAGCTAATAAACCAATTATATATTATGTAAACAAGTATTTTATTTCCTTTGATTTTTGTTAGTGTTTCAACTCCAGACATCTAACACAACAGTGGTACATAGTAGGTGCTCAATAAAACACAATGAATGCCTTTTAGCTAAAGCACTTGCCTACTTGTCAGTAATTCTATAAAGGGACTCCAGGACAATTTGAGTCCAAAAAAACTCAGTCATATGAAATGGCAGTAGTCAATTTTCACAGAAAATATGCTACTAAGTATAGGAAATCATTTCAATGTTGTATTCTTAGGACACAGTAACCACTTTTCTCTTTGAAACTAATTATTTTGAGTGATTTATTATAAATTTATAATGACAGTTGTGAACACTGCTTCCCCTCACCCCCCTCCTTTTTTTGGCACAAGAACAGCGTCTGTTGATTGCCTTGGTGCTTAAAATAGTTTCTGAGTATCCTCATAATAGCATGTCACCTGTAAACAGGTTTCAAGCCAATGCAAATTAACAAATGGTGAACAGATGGACTAAGAACTGACTTTTGTCAAGAGAGAGTTAGCAACAAACACTTTCTGGCTCCAGTCTTTTGGGACCGTTAGAAAGTCTTTCACTTCTAGCCAAGCATCTTGTCTCAGAAGACGATCCATGCAGGGAAAGTGACAAGTTACAAGGCTCATTCGACTTTTGAGAACTGAATGTTGAGATCTGTAAAATCACTGAGAAACAATATAGTAATGTTCCCAAGAAGCTTTCTGACAAACAGTGAATTCTCTCTGTGTATTTATGACATCACCCAAAATTTTCCCTATAGTTCTGACAAACATACCACCTGTGCATACAGCAGATAAAAAAAATGTTGAGGGGCTGGGTGGTGGTGCACCTGGTTGAGCATGCATGTTACAAAGCTCAAGGACCCGGGTTCAAGCTCCTGGTCCCCACCTGCAGGGGGAAAGCTTTGCAAGTGGTGAAGCAGGGCTACAGGTGTCTCTCTGTCTCCCTCCCTCTCTATCACTGTATCCCTCCCCTCTCAATTTCTGGTTGTCTCTATCCAATAAACAAATAAAGATTTTTTTAAAATGTAAGCATCCTAAACCAGGGAGACTGGAAGGTGGCACACCTGGTTGAGTGCACATCACAATGGGCAAGGACCCAGGTTCAAGCCCCTGGCTCCCATCTGTAGGGGGAAAGCTTCACACGTGGTGAAGCTGTGCTGCAGGTGTCTCTCTGACTCTCTCCCTCTCTATCTCTCCCTTCCTCTAAATTTCTGGCTATCTCTATCCAATCAATAACTAAAGATAATAATAATAATAATAATAATAAATCATCCTAAACTAGAAGCAAATGTTAATGAGGAGGACTGAAAATCACAGAGATGGTGGTTTCAGGAATGTCCACAGTGAGCCTGAATTCCTAAAGTCAACTCCTGCGCCTTCCCCAGTTCTTCACCAGCCTTTCCCCTCTCCATCGTCCAAGTGTCCACCTAACACCATCCCCTTGCTGGCCTTTGTCAGTAACCCAAGATAAACTGTTTCTCTCTCCCAGTCTAACACCTTAACATTCTATGTATTCCATTCCTAAGTACCAGTCATAACTATAAATTATTGTACTAATCTCTGCATTTGCTTAGGGGTACTATTTTTCCTCCCAGTGATCAAAACTATTCAGGAAGATGACAGTACATCTGTCTTGTTCATACTCGCATCTCTAATGGCTAGGACAGTAGTTTGCCAGTAGTAGATACAATAAACACGGGTCAAACTGAAAATAAATGTGGTCTTGATCTTAAACAGAGGCAAATGATTTGGATCTCATTTGCAAATGCACCTTCAGATGAGGAATTTTAAACTGTAGTTTCCAACTGAAGATGAATATAAGAGAGGGGTGTGATA
The DNA here is from genome assembly GCF_950295315.1 of Erinaceus europaeus. Classification (NCBI taxonomy): domain Eukaryota; kingdom Metazoa; phylum Chordata; class Mammalia; order Eulipotyphla; family Erinaceidae; genus Erinaceus; species Erinaceus europaeus. Next base: position 104,483,501 of record NC_080171.1, read on the forward strand.
GGGTGGCAGCCAGGGTTCAAGAATGCATTTAATGTCCAAGACAAGCCTTTTAGGAGTACTGTCCCTCAGCACAGTGTGTGCACTCATAGAAAGACAGCTTCTTTTTCTGTCTGAAATTTTTCTTTTTTTTAAAGTTTATTTTAAAAATAAAAAATAGAAGCTATCAACAAAAAACATAGAATAAGAGAGGTAAAATTTCACACATTTCTCACTGCCAGAGTCCCCTATCCCATTCGCTCCTCTAGAAGCTTTCCTATTCTTTATCTCTCTGGTAGTATGGACCCAGGATCATTATGAGGGAAAGACAGCTATTTTACTTTTCTGATTCCAAATTACTGATCGTGTCTTGACCCTTACTTTCTAGTTTTTTCCGTAAAGTGATGCAACAGGCAGATGGATGAATTAACTGTGAGAAATCAAAGGACAACAAAAAGAACAACCTGGATGAATCTAGTAGATAATGTGCTGAACCAAAAAAAAAAAAAAAAAAGCTAATACAAAAAAATTATTATTGTGTGGTTCTATTTATATAAAGCTCAAAAGCAGGTAAAATGAATTGTTCAAAGAAGCCAAAATAGTATTAGACTTGAGGAGGGAAATGTCAAACACACAGACTAGGAATATGTGGAGGAAGCTTTATGAAATTATAACAGCAATGGCTAACATGGCTTGAACTGGATAGTAATTAAATGGTTATTTACATATAAAAAAGCATCAAGCTACAGACTTTATGAAACTTATAGTGCCTGTTGTTCTTCCTAAAGAGAAAAAGAAGAGCACATGTATTATTATTCTTTTTGTGGTGTTATTCATCAGCTCTAGCTATTGGTGGTATCAGGGACTGTAGCAGGGACCTCTTGCATGCAAGTCCTGTGTGTTACTCCTGGGCTATTCCCATCACCCACTGCTATTTTTAAAAGAACGGATAAGCCCAGTACTGATTCTAATCCAAGTTCTACCATATTTTTCCAGGAACCTGTAATTTATTAAAATGGGCTCCTCTGCTTGTAAAATAAGGACGAAAGTACTTATTCTCTGTCAACTATGAGCATGTGGTAAGGAAACAAAGAAACAGCTAAAAGAGATCTTAAAATCCAAGACAGAAAAGTCACACACAAAGTACATAAACAACAAACTGTGCCATAACTGCTTCACAAAGGTCTTTACAAAATATGTCACCTACATATCACGGTGATATCTATCTTTACAGTTTTTTTCTTTAAGTATGAAACAATTTTGCAAAAGTAACCCTCCATTAGCCAAAAACAAGTACAAAGTAGAATTCAACTAAGGCAAATAACACTATTTAGACACATTACTCACTGTGGTGGTAAGACAAGAGTGGTGGGTTGTGCCTTTGGTCTACGTTTAGCAGATACTCCCATCTGATTAGCAGAACGTTTCAAGGACTGCTGATTCAAAAGGCCAGATGCTAGACCTGCATGGTACTGCAACTATAGGGAAAAAAAAGGGGGGGGTGGGGAAACAGCATTTGGTAAAGGCAGTATATGTCGTATCAAAGTACCAACATTAAATACATCTCATTCCCATAGAACATTTAAAAAATATTTTGTTTGTTTTTAATTATATATACCTATACCTATACCTATACCTATACCTATACCTATACATATAGATGGAGATAGACACATGCCAGAGCACTGCTCAGCTCTGCCTTATGGTGACTCTGGGAATTGATCCTGGGACCTAAGAGCCTCAGGCATAAAAGTCTGTTACATAACCATTAGGCTGTTTCCCCAGACTGCTGATAGGACATTTTACATAATTTCAAACATAGCTGTTAAGACCAACTAAATGCCTGAAGACAAGTGACTGAATAACTTAGTTGTGGGATATATATTCAAGAAAGTACTATTCTATAGGAAAAAAAAGTTGAGATTATACCATTTGGAACAAAAATGGAAGTGGAAGTGACTATGCTACGTGAACTAAGAGGTGAAGGACAACACTGGATGGTTTTGCTCATATATGGAATATAGATAAATAAGTGAACTAGGAAAAAAAAGGTAAGCAAGTTGTCTCCTGGACTTTGTGAGAGCTAATGTGTCTGGGGGGAAGGGGAGCAAGCACAGAACTTAAGTCAATGGTGTGGTAAGTTACACTTGTGGAGCTGTGAAAAGACCTCTGAAATCTTCTAACTCTGTAAAACACTGTTAAGTTACTAATAGAAACACACAACTGATAACACTTTTCTTCAAGGAATTTATTAATAAAGAAATAATTGACAACTTGGAAAACAAGCATCTATAAGACTATCTAGTACAGCAATACATGATGAAAGACAATCTAGATGCCCAAGAACAACTAGAAAACTGATTAAAACACAGGGGAAAAAAAACTTTACATCATTGTGTTGGATTAAGAAGAAAAGATTACAAATAGAGAAAATTAAAAAGATGTTCCCCAAATGGTATACTTAATGGTATACTTCTAAGTAATAATGAATAGTTGGATAATTTCACTTTATTTCCTACTATTCATATACATCTTATATAAGATGTTTTATATTCAAAGTCTATGTTATTTATTTATTTATTTATTTATTTATTTATTTATTTATTGCCTTCAGGGTTATCACTGGGCCTCGGTGCCAGAACTTGAATCCACAGCTCCCAGTGATCATTCTGTTCCTCTTTTTTTTTTTTTTTAATTTTATTCAATAGGGGAGAGAGAGAAATTGAGATGGGAGAGGGAAACAAAAAAACAGACACCTGCAAACCTGCTTCACCACTCGTGAAGCATCTCCCGGCAGGTGGGGAGTGGGGGATTCAAACCAGAGCTTTGCACATAATACTAAGTACACTTAACCAGGTGTGCCACTGCCTGGTCCCCAAACCCTATGTTATTTTTTTATAAAATGATCCAGAGAATGTCCTTTTTTAAAAAAATTTATTCCCTTTTATTTATTGTTGTAGTTATTATTGTTGTTGTTACTGATGTCATTGTTATTGGATAGGACAGAGAGAAATGGAGAGAGGAGGGGAAGAGAAAGACAGACACCTGCAGACCTGCTTCACCTCTTGTGAAGCAATTCTCCTGCAGGTGGGGAGGCGGGGGCTCAAACGGAGATCATTACGCTGGTCCTTGCGCTTTGCAGCCATCTGCGCTTAACCCACTGCACTACAGCCCGACTCCCAGAATGTCCTTTTTAAAATTATCTTTGCTTATTTGGTAGAGACAGCCAGAAACCAAAAGGAAGAGGATCCAGAGAGTAAGAGACAGAGAGATACCTGCAGCCCTGCTCCACCACTCATGAAATTTTCCTTGTGCAGGTTGGGAACTAGGGGCTTGGACCCAGGTCCTTGAGCACTGTAGCATGTAAGCTCAACCAGGAGCACCACCACCCAGCCCCTAGACAGTTTCCTTAAAGACAAATTACCAATAGTTCTGGGAATTCTTACTACTATAATGTCTTATAATAAAAGCTATAGAACTCATCATCTACTATGGAAGCAATGACTACAAGGATTAAACTAGATGGTAGCTACAAGGGTATTTAAATGTATGGAAAATCATCAAGCTATAGACATATATTACTATTTTTATTTTGTTCATTTAACCAGATCATCGCTCAGCTCTCACTGTCAGTGGTACCAAATAGAGTTAAACCAGAATACAATATAAGGTATGCTATGCAAAGTCAAACATCACAGTTTTCAATGGTGAAACTACAAATATAAATCATAAAAATAAAGTCATAGGGGGTTGGGTGGTAGGCACAATGGGTTAAGCGCATATGGCGCGAAGTGCAAGAAACAGCGTAAAGGTCGCTTCAAAAGCAGTGAAGCAGGCCTGCAAGTGTCTATCTTTCTCTCCCCTTCTCTGTCTTCCCTTCCTCTCTTGATTTCTCCCTGTCCTATCCAACAATGGCAGCAATAACAACAACAACAAAATAGAAAAATAGAAAAAATAGCCACCAGGAGCAGTAGATTCATAGTACGGGCACTGAGCCCCAGCAATAACCCTGGAGGCAGAAATAACAAAACAAAAAAACTCATGATGGGTTGGCAAAATAGCTCACATGGTAATGCACACAACCCAGGTTTGAGTCCAGCCATCATTGCATTGGGGGGAGCTCCAGTGCTATGGTTGCCTTTTTGTCTCTCCCTGCATTTCTTTCCCTATTTGAAAAAGTCAGCCTGAAACATGCAGTCCTAACAACAACACAAAAGAAAACAAAACAAAAACTCATTAATATATCTTGCTACAGAGACTGGGCAGTAACTCAGCGGCTTAAGTGCAGGTGGCGCAAAGCACAAGGACCACATAAGGATCTGGGTTCGAGGCCCCAGCTCCCCACCTGCAGGGGGGTTGCTTCATAAGCGGAAGTGTGAAGCAGGTCTGCAAGTGTCTATCTTTCTCTCCCTCTCTCTGTCTTCCCCTCCTCTCTCGATTTCTCTGTCCTATCAAACAACAGTGACAGTAATGACAATAATAGTAACAAACAGATAAAAAACAAGGGCAACATACATATATATATATATATATATATATATATATATATATATATCTTGCAACAAATACATATGGGTTTAAGAGAACTGAGCAGAAAAATTAATTTCATTCCATTGAAACACAATGACTGGGGGGTAGAAAAGCAGCATAATTCCAAAGAGCATAGTCCCAGCATCCTTTGCTTTGTTCCTGAACAAACTGCTGAGCTTTGAGGTTACTTTGGGCAGGTCATTTTACTTCCCTACACTTCAATTCCTCTACTGAAAAAGAGAAATGATACTGTCTAGTTTTTAACCAAATAGAACCAAAAAGAAAAAAACCTACCTACTGAGTTGCAACTGATATAAAGCACATTTTAAGTGTATAGTCTGTTGAGTTTTTTATAAATATATTTTTTTATTATCTGTATTTATTGGATAGAGACAGACAGAAATCAAGAGGGAAAGAGGGAGATAGAGAGATACCTACAGCACTGCTTCACCACTCGCAAAGCTTTCCCCCTGTAGGTGGGGATTGGGGGCTCGAACCCAGATCCTTATGTACTGTCATATGTGTGCTCAACCAGGTTGCCAGCACCCAAGGCACCACCACCTGACCCCTAATCTGATGAGTTTTGATGAATATATGTAGCTCTAAAACCATCATCCCCAGCATAATACAGAAGATTGCCATCAAAGCAGAAAATTACCTTGTACCTCAACACAGTCACTTCCCACCCCTAACTCCTTCCAGCAGGACCTTTTTATTTAAAACACAACTCATCATTTTCACTTATCACCAAGTGAAGCCTAGCTCTAATTTGACATGTAACAATAGCACCTACCTTCTTTTTTTAATCCCATACTTCTGTATTTTAGACCACAAAAATATGTCATCAACATCTCTATAATAAAATTATCTTTGAAAGATACCACAGTTTTGAACAGATGTAAATAAAACATTCAAATACGAAAATGCCAAGCTAAGATTTTGAATTGAGATCATTTATAACATCCAATATGTTTCTTCCTCCCTTCTCAAATTAAGGTCTTTCAAACATTTATTTAGAATTAACTGAACATACAAATAGTAATTCATCCTGAAACTCCAAATCAATTTATTTTCAAGAAGCTCCTCTAAGGCCAAGATTCTCTTTGCAGAGTCAGCTACACTACTGCTTGTAGTAATGAAACTGGTGACCACCATATAAAAGGGGTTGGGCCCTGGATGCAAAGGGTAATAATGTTCTGAAAAATAAACGGCCTCACCTAAAGCCATTGACTGCACACAAATAGAGAGCGAAAGAAAACAAAACCGAATTGAAATGATTTGCTTCTTGAAAATGGCTATAAAAGTGAAGGTATCCAGTGACCCGGTAAGACTGAAATGTCTGAGTCTGGAGCATCCATATTGCTTTTTAACAGGATCTTGATTTACTTGGTCGATCTGCTGTGGGAGCTTTATGGCTGCACAATACAAGACTAAGATATATCACATTCATAATAAAAATGGAGTTCTCCTCAGGGTGGAAGGGCGGGGGGCATAATTTGGCTCTAACAACTCATCTTAGACCAATGAATTTTGCTCAAATTTGTTTTTCTCCTACAGATTTCTTAAATGGGAAATCAATGGAAGCAGGGATGGTACAAGTTTGAAAGACAATGTTTCAAAATGTCAGCTACTTGGGTTTCGATCTTCTCCACTAGAATTTGCAATGAGTGCAATATGCGTGGGGCTTTATGGAATTACAGGGAAAGACAGCTTGGCACGGGCCCCTCCTGGCTCAGGGAATCATCTCTCCTTTTGGCTCTCCTTTGCATCTTATTAGGGTCCAAGCTAGCTCAGCCATTTCAGCCCTGCTGACTCTTTGAGTGGAAGAGTCCTGCTAACTATGCAAAGAGGCAGAGTGATTTTGCCCAGCTGGCATCATTCTGATCTTTACTTATACAAACAAACAAACAAACAAACAGAACAAAACAGAACAGAAGTGCTAGCTAATTGATGCCTCTCTTTGAAAGGAATTTTCCAAAACCTCTGACATCTTGAAGACGCTCAACATACATGGCACCTCTAAGAGCACAAGTAGGTAGAAAGATTCTTCTTCCCTAAAATCAAAGCCTGTCTTGAAAGTTAACTCAGAGTGATTAAGTGACATTTGTTAATCAAATATATGTATCCCAATTTCCAGGAATACAGATCCAACTGTCATGATCTATAAGAGGCCCATTAAATATTTACCAAACCATCTTTATAATGGGAGAAAAGGTCAAAGTTAATAAAATTGACAGGCAGTTCCTGTATAACTGGATTTATACATTATTTAAGCACCAAATACTCCATCTCATAAAACACAGTTAAACTCTGGAAAGACTCTTGGAAAATGGCACTCAAACAGCAGAAGGGAGTTCAGAGTTAATTTACAAATTAACATCAAGAACATATCACTCCTTTAAATGCTGCCATAAGTTTTCAATTATAGGTTCTATAATATTTTCTGTAAAAATATATTTCAATAAACATACTTCACTCCAAATGTCTGTGGCATAGAAACCACTCTATTTCAGACAGCAACTTATCAAAGTTCTAATATGATTTTTCTAAGATTATTTCTCTACTAGCCAACAAGAATAAAGTGAAAGATGAGAAAAATAAAACGATCAAATTTTTAACTTCCATGTCCTATCACAGTGGAGAGTGAGAATGTTCATGTGGCAAGCTATAGAAGTGGGAGTTCTCTACTTACTGGTAAATTGCCACTCACTAATAGCAACAGCTATTTTACTGGTCTCTATAATCTGAGAACATTTCTCTCAACCCAATTTCTCTATCAATAAATTTCAATCTTCCATTGTCTATGACTAACCTTCGATATGTCTATCCATTCTCAACTCAAGTCCTTTCTAACCAATTACATCTACTAAATACTTCTAAACCTGAGGAAACTTGGACAATTCTTAATGATCTAGGCAAAACACTGTTTACGATTAGTAAATTTACTGATTTTTTTTAATAACACTGTTTCAGTATTATTACACACAAAGCATCAAGTAATGCCAGACAAGAGTGTAATGTGCAGAATCAGAGCCAATGTAATAAGCTTCTCTCTTGGAAATGTGTTACTAGGCTCTCTTATTAACAAGGACTGTGTGTGGGAACTCAGCCGGAATAGTTCATGTCTTACAGTGTATGAGATCCTGGCCTAGATTCCTGACCTCACAGAGAAGCGTAGTAGACAGAATCAAAGGGAGCTCCATGAATGGTGGAACAATGCTTTCCTATCTCTCCTCTTTGCTCTCCTCTTCCCTCCTCCTTCCTCTGCATATACACAATGTTTGAAGTTGGGTCAGGGAGGCCTCATGACATCACAGAATTACCTGAGACTTGAATCTCTTGTCACTCCAATCATTTGCTTTTGGTTCCCCCAGAGGGGGAAGGAGAAGGAAGGGCACCTGAAGAGAAGGTAATTATTATGGGATAAATGTAGAAGTGACTTAGAAAGGAAGAAGGCAGGGTCTTAGAAAGTCTCACTTTGGGCGCCGGGCAGTGGTGCAGTAGGTTCAGTGCACATGGCGCAAAGCGCAAGGACCCGCATAAGGATCCCAGTTCGAGCCCCCGGCTCCCCACCTGCAGGGGGGGTCGCCTCACAAGCAGTGAAGCAGGTCTGCAGGTGTCTGTCTGTCTCTCCCCCTCTCTGTCTTCCCCTCCTCTCTCCATTTCTCTCTGTCCTATCCAACAACAACAACATCAATAACCACAACAATGTTAAACAACAAGGGCAACAAAAGGGAAAAATAAATAAATATTAAAATAAAAAATAAAAAAAAGAAAGTCTCACTTGGATGGACAAGACCAATAGAGGAGTCAGGTTATTTAAACAGTCCAGTGAGAAGCTCATTTCAGACAGAGAGGTTTGAATTTAAAGAGCCAAACTTGAATCTGTCACCTGCTATTCTTTCCCGACATCCTGTGTGTCTGTATGTGTGACATTTTTTTTTCCTAAATAAAGCATACAATCTCTAATCACAGACTCCCCAGTTCTTTGTAGACCCTACCATGATGAGCCAGATACTATGGGGGAGAAACTTGGTCTCACTCCCTCACAACAAAGTGAGGTCCTGGATTCATTCTCTGGCACTACAGAAAGAAAGAAAGAAAGAAAGAAAGAAAGAAAGAAAGAAAGAAAGAAAGAAAGAAAGAAAGAAAGAAAGAAAGAAAGAAAGAAAGAAAGAAAGAAAGAAAGAAAGAAAGAAAGAAAGAAAGAAAGAAAGAAAGAGAGAAAGAAAGAGAGAAAGAAAGAGAGAAAGAAAGAGAGAAAGAAAGAAAGAGAGAAAGAAAGAGAGAAAAGAAAAGGAAAAGAATTTAAAAAGCTGTGTGTGACCTTAGACACCATACTTCCTCTCTCCAGAACAAGTGTTTACAGCTTCTCCACGGATCCACTGAGCTCTAAAGTTTGGTTTCTTTGGGGAGTCGGGTGGTAGCGCAGTGGGTTAAGTACAAGTGGCCCGAAGTGCAAGGACCAGTATAAGGATCCCGGTTGGAGTCCCCAGCTCCCCATGTGCAGGGGAGTAGCTTCACAGGTGGTGAAACAGGTCTACAGATGTCTATCTTTCTCTCCACCCCTCCCCCGTCTTCCCTATCTCTCTCCATTTCTCTCTGTCCTATCTAATAACGACATCAACAACAACAACAACAATAATAACCACAACAACAATAAAGCAACAAAGGCAACAAAAGAGAAAATAAATCATAATAAAAAAAAGTTTGGTTTTTTTGGGTTTCTAAAGGAGTCACACTGGTATCTGGAACCACCATAATAGAAGTGATTTCCCTACAATTTCATACAATAAATTCAACAAGCCCCTTCCTCATGGATAGCCCAGGTCTTTCAGAATCTTCTTTAAAAAGTCCAAACTTTTGAAGCCCAAGTCAGAGCTGGTATGTTTAAAATTGCAAATAACAGGTCAGCAAAACAGTTCACTTGCTTCAATGCTATGGTGCCGCACCCACTAAACCTCAGATATAAGGAATGAAAAAGTCAATCCTGCAGAGGTAAAATCTCTCCTGGACAAGGCCCAGAGCCAAGCGTGCACACAAAACTTACTAATATCAACCTATACTAGAAGGAAATTACGAAAACCTCAAATGCAAAGTTGCTGACTTAAATCTTGAAAATTAGACAAGCAATGAAGATACTGGTTAGTTCTCCACTCACTTCATGCTTTGCATTTCATGCTTTAAACATCTCTAACTGTTCTAAACAGACAAAGGTATATTTTGTAAAAGAAGTCTGGGGAAAAGTAGATGGAAATTCATCATGCCAATCACATTCAGAACACTAATGAAGCCAGAGGCATTCAATTAGGTCTAGGACTTAAAAGCTCAAGTGTTGGTGTGCACTGTGCAGTTGCTACGCCCGACTCATGTGACATTATCTTACTCAGGCCGTGTGGCAGAAATCTCACCTTAAGAAAATCTGGCATTCCAAAATCCCACAACTCACAAGCCAGATGAATCAATTTTTTTTTCCTTTTCATTATGAAAATTATTGTTTCCTTTTCAAGGGTTCACTGAAAGCTTCATAGGTGAGAGGGCAGGGAATGTTCTCCTAACTTTAAGCTATGATTGATTCTATTTTTGACCTACGAACAGTGAAATAACACAGGCACATGGTCTCACTGCCATAAATTTAAAAAGTGCCGATGAAGCAGGCATATCTGAACCCCTACGTACGCAGGTCTGAGTTCAGGAAAAGGGATTCATAGTGACCTGAAATTACTTCAGACCATCATGTTCTGATGCAAAAGAAGGGCCATCCCCACCCACCCACTCTTAAAGAGGTCACTGGCCACAGGGTCACACACACCCCCCTATTTCGGTTGTGGGTCATTGAGGGTTCACCTTCATCTGTGTAAATACAGGTATCTGCATGTGTTGTCTCTGCTTCAGTAATGCAACAGGGAATCTTCTCAGACAGGAAACAGATGCTAAGGGTGAGCTGACAGCAACGCCACTAGGTTTGCTGACTCCACCTTGCTGCCTTCACTTTGCCCTTTTCTAGGCACACAGATGTCAACTGCTTTTCCTGTCTCACAATGTGATCATGTCTAAGACAGGAGTTTGTAAAAGTTTTAATCCTATTATTTTAAAGTTTGGGATCATTCAAGGGGGGGGAACCTTGGAGAAAAGAAATCAACAACTCTTAATATTGTCAGAAAAAAAAATCAAGCTCTAGACTCAGCAGTAACACATATATCTTTCCTAGCAGCTTTTTTGTTTTTGTTTTTAATTTTTTTCTCCAGGGTTATTGCTGGGGCTCGGTGCCTGCACTACAAATCCACTGCTCCTGGAAGCTACTTTTTCCCTTTTGTTGCCCTTGCTGTTTATCACTGTTGTTATTATTGTTGTTATTGCTGTCACTGTTGTTGGATAGGACAGAGATAAACTGATAGAGGAGGGGAAGACAAAGAGGGGGAGAGAAAGATAAGAAGACACCTGTAGACCTACTTCACCACTTGCGAAGCGACCCTCCTACAGGTGGGGAGCTGGGGGTTCAAACTGGGATCCTTACACTGGTCCTTGTGTTTTGCACAGTGTGCACTTAACCTGCTGCGCTACTGCCCGCCCCCCCCAACAGCTTTTAATATCACTCATGATGAGGCGAATGGAGTGTTATTGCTTAGTGAGACTTTCTACATTTTCTTAATATTTAAGAGGATCCACACTATAATCAGTTGTCATTTAAAATGCTCTTTGTACATCTGTGTTATACATCATGACAGCAGTAAGTATATAGGAACATCATCCCTATAATGCCACTTACAGATCACTACAGATCACTGACCCAGCAAGCAGCACAGCACTGGGTGGCCTAAGTGCACTGCAAATCATTCCAAGCTGCAACGGAACACACCAAAACTCACATCCACAATCTAAAGATATATGACACCGGGATCAATTCAAACCACTGACAACTGGTCCAAGTCACACCTCATACAAAGCTGCAATGCACATATGTGTATGGGTGGGGTATGGATTTAAAATTCTCATACAACTGCACCAAAGGGAAGGACTCTGGGGTGGGGGTGGGGGGCTGTTCAAGTCCTGGAGCATGATGGTGGAGGACCTAGGCAGGGGGTCTCAGTGTTTTGCAGAACTCTTAGAAATTTTACACATTAATCTCCCCAATAAAAAAATTATATTTTAAATTCTCATACAGTCATATTTCCCCGAAACCATTAAACTTTCAACTAGACTCAAAATGTGTATAAAGTCAGGAACACGTCATCATCACTTTGAATTGCAAAGACCTTTGCACCTCATTACTGAAATACCTTATTTCCAGCTAATGACAAAGAACCATGTATTACAATCAAGCTGCAGTTCTTCTTTTGACTATGACTCTAAAGAAAGAAACAAGCAAAATAAATAAATAAATAAAATGAAAGAAAGAAACAAGCAAGCTTGACTGGTATTATCGGCACCAAAAAAAAAAAAAAAAAAGTCACAGAAAAAGAAATCTAATTGTTTTGCTTGTTTTTTCATCTAAATATTAGATAATGGCTTTAGCTCCTTTCCTCCTTTTATCTCCCAACATTCTTTTCAAATAGCCAATATTAAAAAAGAGAAAGAAAACAACCTTAGATTTGAGCTTTTATGAGCAAATGATCTTTTTACTTGGTCAAAACAGCATCAATAAACCATAAGAAGGAAGCTCCCAATTTATTTGCCTATTTGTTCTCTTCTGGGAAGCTAGGTTTCAGGCCTTTCAATTACTATGAAAGCTGGACTCCAAAGCAAGACATTTCCTATTCAACTGTAGCATCATTTACATGGTAAATGCCATTTGGATTATTTTCCTCTTTTATATGAACCCTCAAATGCCCAGATTTCAAAAACTGTCAAAGATGTAAATAGAGAAGATGGTTGGATGCCTCTTTTCCTCTCTTAAATAAATATCTGTAATGTTTAGGGTCTTTCAGAATTGTTCCTCTGGAACGTCCCAGAACTCACACCTTTATTAATAGGCCTTTCTCCAAAACTGCTCCTATTTACACTACAGCTGTATGCATGTTATCAAACGTCAAAGATGCCAATCAGTTGGAAGAGATATCACTCATAAATCTGAATAGATTCACTCACAAAGCAAACTGCAAATGTGACCAGAAATGGAGGAAATGACCCTCCTAGAGACTACTTGTAAAGTGAGGAAAAAGCAAAGCAAAAAGAAAAAGAGAGAAAGAAAAGGAAAGAAGCAGCAAAGATAGACAAGGATACATAAGAATTTAAATAGTTACAAATGACAAACATTTTACTAATCACCAAAAATCCCCAATTAAGGCAGTTAGTGAGGGAAGAGGGTCTCTGTTTATTAACATACAGTACTCATTATTCTTCCCAAAGAGTCACAGGTGAGGCATGGAGGGGCAGGGGAGGGGAATAAATATTCTCTGAATATTGCTATCATTCCTAACATATTTACTGCTCCTGAAAGAAAACTGATCTTTGCAAGTGAAAAAGTGAGAAAAATAAAACTTCACTTATGTCACTTCTGAATTCTAAGCACTAGTCATTTGTGTGGTGATGTCTGGAGAGATTTATTCTGTCAAGAAGTCACTTTTCCACTTTTCTTTTTCAATTATACATGGTAAAAACAAACAAACAAAAAAACTCAGTTTAGACATAGTTGGAGATTTAACCCTCCTTTTTCCAGAATCCTGAAATGATCCCTCCCCCGTATATCACTTTAATCACTGACAGATGCAGCCCAATCAATTTCCTCTGCTTCCTTTCACAACCAATTGTAAAGCCTGGGAGGCAAGTGGGTACAAGTAAGGGACCGATCACTCTCCCCCTATATGCAGCTTACTTTGGGCACAATATAGGAGTTGGCAGGGAGGTAGAAAAGTCACACTGAGTAAACTCCGGAAATAAAAAAAAAAGTAAAGGAGGGAGTCCAGCAGTAGTGCAGCAGGTTAAACGCAGGTGGCGCGAAGTGCAAGGACCAGCATAAGGATCCTGCTTCGAGCCACCGGCTCGCCACCTGCAGGGGAGTCGCTTCACAGGCAGTGAAGCAGGTCTGCAGGTATCTATCTTTCTCTCCCCCTCTCTGTCTTCCCCTCCTCTCTACATTTCTCTCTGTCCTATCCAACAATGACGACAACAATAGTAACTACAATAATCAAACAAGGGAAACAAAAGGCAATAAATAAATATTCAAAAGAAAAGGGAAAGGAGCCAGTTGGTCACTGACAATTATTTATTGATATTTTACTTTATTTTCCTTATCTGGTTGACAGAGATGAGATAAACTGAGAGGGAATGGGGACATTGAGATGGAAAGATAAAGAAACCTGCAGCACTACTTCACTGCTCATGAAGCTTCTCTCCCATGGTTCTCTACAGGAGCTTGGAACCGGGTTCTAACCCATGGTAACACGTGTGCCATCACTCAGCTCCTTTGATCACTGACTTTAGAAGATATGTAACTATAGAGGGTCAGGCAGTAGTGCAGCAGGTTAAGCGCATGTGGCACAAAGCACAAGGACTGGCGTAAGGACCCCGGTTCGAGCCCCCGGCTCCCCACCTGCAGGGGAGTCGCTTCACAAGCGGTGAAGCAGGTCTGCAGGTGTCTTTCTCTCCCCCTCTCTGTCTTCCCCTCCTCTCTCCATTTCTCTCTGTCCTATCCAACAACAACGCCATCAACAATACCTACAACAACAATAAAAAAAAAGGGCAACAAAAGGGGAAATAAATAAGTATTTAAAAAAAAAATATATATATATATATGTAACTATGAAGTCATGCAAACTAAAAACAAAGAGAAAAAGTGGAGAGACAGTTCCTTCATCTGGAGGCCTACCAGAACAAGCATTAGGAAACAGAAGCATCTAAGAAGACTCACTTCAACAACTGCTTTTTCCATCCTGGAATAAGAGGAATGATAGCTGGTGGCATGGAACGACTAGGGAGAAATAAGCCCAAGAAGGCAACTATGATCCTCTGAACTTTGCCAAGAAGTCATGATGATTTTAACCCTGAAGGCAGTGCGGCCTACTGGATAGGAGAATGAGTTTCGCAATAAAAGAACCCAGAATTCAGCCATGAGTAATTATCGAGTTTTGTTGTTGTTTGTTTGTTTGTTTGGCTTGGTTTTTGTTTTATCTTCCCAATATGAGAAAAAGAAAACAAAATTATCTCATAAGGACAAAGTTGTTTTCTTACTAACACATTCCCTAAGGAAGGCCTTACCTTTTCCTTATCACACAACAATTCACCTTTTACAGAAGAGATGGGGAAAATAGCTACAAGAATTAAACACTATGAAAAGTCTTAAAATATCATCATAGTGCAAAAGTCTTAAACATAGTACCCAACATACTATGAAGATGAACAGAGCTGTTCTGTGAGTCAGAGCTATTATAGCATAGAATTTGCATGTTTGAAGGCCAAGGGTAGATAAGCATAATGGTTATGCAAACAGACTCTCGTGCCTGCAGCTACAAAGTCCCAGGTTCAATTCCCTGCACTACCAGAGGTGAACAGTGCTCTGGTTAAAAATAAATAAATAAATAATTTGTATGTGAAATTCCATAGGTCCCAGATTCAATCCCTAGCACTACTTATGCCAGAGCTGAGCAGTACTGTGTGTATGTGTGTGTATGTGTTGTGTCTCCAATAATAAAGTTGTTTGTTTGTTTTGCCACAAGGATTATGGCTGGTGCCTTGGTGCCTGTATATGAAGCCACCGTTCCCATTGGCCTTTCTTTCTTTTTATTTGGCAGGACAAAGAGAAATTGAGAGGAGAGGAGGAGATAGAGAGGGAGAGAGACAAAGAGGCACCTGCAGCACTTGCTTCATTACTCATTTCCCCATGCATGTGGGGATGGGGGCTTGAATCCTGGTAATGTGTGTGTTCAATCAGTTGTGCTACCACCTGGCCCCATAAAGTTTTTAAAAGGGTTGTTCTTAGGATTATCCAAAATGACTATGCCCATAAATTTGTTTCCTCAGACAATTTCACCTTTTAATCAAAGACAGTTATGTAAACACGTCATATAAGTGTGTGTGTGTGTGGGGGGGGGTACAATCACTAAGCTTTGCTAAAAGGGTAGCCAATTTAAGGGGACCAGAGAGGCTCACTCAGTAGACAGCACAAGGACCTGGGTTCAAGCCCTGGCACCCATCTGCAGGATAGGACACTTCACAAGTAATGAAGCTGTGCTGCAGGTCTTGGTCAATCTCTCTCTCTCTCTCTCTTCCTTTTCACTCCCCATTCCCCACCTTCCCTCTCAATTTCTGTCTCTATGCAAAGATAAATAAAATTAAAAAGAATTAAAATGGAAAAAAAAGAGTAGCGAATTGGCCTTGTATAAAAGGAAGAAAATCCATACATGGGTTGTGACTCTTAACTGACTAAAACTGAGTAAATTCAAGGGTAACTGCATGAGGCCAACAGAAACACTATCAGCACTCTAAATGAAAGGCAACCCAAGAGGCTCAGATGAGAAGCTCCTTCCAGTATAATATAGAGATTGTTCTTTTCAATCTATGCACAACCTAAATGCCAAGAAAGTTGGCTCAATCCTGATGCCCTGGAAAAATTAAGTTAAATGAGGTATATCTTATTCAGCTAACAGAGTATTCAGTATTGGAAGATCAAAGTCATTCTCCAGACTCCCACAACACCTGTTTCTTTATTTATAGGGCTGCTGAAGGATTTTTATTAGTTTAAGTTCTAACTGTGACTGTCTACACAGGAAATATGAGAGAAGGCAAAGCAAGTGTCAGTCTCTGCGGTAGAGATTTTCCTATGGTAAATACAGGGTTGTGATTTCACCCCCTTTGGAAAGGAGAAAAGCAAAAGGCAAATAATATATATATATATATATATATATATTTTTTTTTTTTTTTTTAATGAGTAAATGGTAAGAGTGGGTTTTCCTTTTTTATTTTTATTTGATGGGACAGAGAGAAATTGAGAGGGGAAGAGGAGATAGAGAGGAAGAGAGAAAGACAGACACTTGTAGATCAGCTTCACCGCTTGTGAAGCAATCCCAATGCAGGTGGGGAGCAGGGACTCAAACCCAGGCCTTTGTACATAGTACTATATGTGCTTACCCAGGTGTGTCCCCAGAGTGGATTTTCTACTGATTTGCATGACCTAGACATGATGGCTATTATTTTTAGTCTAATAAGTACAGGTATGGTGACAATTGACTAAGCCCTCTCTACTTAACCTGTGTGACATTGGTGAGTTACTCAATTTTCCAGAGCCTCAATTCTTTTTTCTTCTATTACCAGGCACAAGACTGTGGTTTGGCACTACCTGGTTACTTTAGAAGTTATCATACTTAGGTTCTTGGAATTAGAGAGGATAAAGTACATGAAAGTGCTGAGCAAAGTAGCTAGCACAAAACATATATTCAAGACATGTTAACTAGGATTACTGTTAATAAGGTGAGGTTGTTGTGTCATTTACAACTAGACCAAGGTTGGTGGTGCTGTACCTGGTTGAGTGTTCATGTTGAGCATGTGTAAGGACCAGGGTTCAAGGCTTCGTGGTCCCTGCCTAAAGGAGGGAAATTTCATGAGCAGTAAAACAGTGTCACAGGTGTCTCTCTTTCTCCCACTGTATCCCCCCCCCCCCGATTTCTCTCTATCCTATCAAATAAAAGAAAGGGGAGAAAGAGAGATAGTTTTGACCAATCTATGAAGTCATCTATGAGGTAGGTAATATTATCTCTATTTCACAGATGAGGAAATTGAAGCACAGGTAATAAGTGGCCAGCCCAAAGTAACAGAATTAATAAATGCCAAGGTCAGGATTAGAACTTGAGCAGACTGACTCCAGGGAACCTACACTGTAAAAACTGTACAGAAAAGTCTCTCTAGACTTTAGCATGTTATAAACAAGCTGCTTTTTTTTTTTTTTCCAAATAGATGAGTGTTTGAGACAGCCAGAAAAGATCTGTACATGCAAGTATGGTAGGAATTTAAATTTGATCACCTTCATGTGAAAGTTCTCTCTAAAAAGTGAAGATGATAAGGGTCTAGTGTTTCCCCTCTTCTATTAAGTGGCACCAGGGCCTCACACATGCAGGAAACCACCACCTGAGTGACCTTCTTGGGCCAACTTTCTTGTTCTCCTTATAAGAAAGGGGGGTAGGGAATAGGCGGGGAAAAGGGAGAGGGAAAGGGAAGAAGCAATGACAAAGAGAAGAGGAAGACCACACACAGCACAGTTCCACCATTCATGGAACTCATCCTAGTCACATCTATGGTAATTCCATGTGAAGCCAGAGCTGTAAGCCAGAGTCTTGGACATGGTAAGGTTCATGCTCAACGGGAAGAGCTAAGACCCTGCCCTCATATCCTCTTATCCCCAATGTGTTTCTCTCCAATTGCAATGTGCAGTCGTACTAGCAAGTAAGGGTTTGACATTGGATGAGACTCCTTGGGAAGTGAACAGAACTATGTCTTCAGACATCTAAGAACAAAGTTTCTCATCATTTAGTTTCAACAGTTTCCAGACATTCTCACGGCACTTGACTCCTGACTTCTGACTTCCTGCCCGTTTGCTGCCTATTCTGACTTTAAGGAAATCAACTGCTCCAGAAATACCCTTGTTCTCCTCCACACTTCCACCTGCTGCTGTGTGAGCATGTGAATTTGTGTGCACACACCTTTTCAACTACTTAGTACCTGCTGGTATCTCACACCTAATAAATAATATTGGATAGGGCAAGAATCCTCC
Source organism: Erinaceus europaeus (assembly GCF_950295315.1). NCBI lineage: Eukaryota > Metazoa > Chordata > Mammalia > Eulipotyphla > Erinaceidae > Erinaceus > Erinaceus europaeus. The sequence goes on from NC_080171.1 coordinate 104,501,709, forward strand.
AGTACAGCGCCATAATTTCTTTTGTAACATAAAAATGTATAAAAATATCAACATAAAAAGCTTTCTCCTCAGTCTGGGTGCCAAAACTACTATGGCAGCAAAATTGACAGACACTGATATGAGCTTATTTAAATCTTAATTTATCTCACTTAGCATGAATAGTTACACATTTGACTACAAAATATTTAAGTACAAGGTACTGCCTCAGACTTCCATTAAGACTAATGTAATACGTGGTGTATGAGTCATATTACTTTCTAACAATCCGAAACATTCTAAAGCCCCTCCCCCCAAAAAAAACCATTCAGTTCACAAAAGGTCTGGTTAATGAGGAGCATACCTGTGCCACTCAATGGAGAGTGTTATGCAGTGTCCATTCTAGCCAGCACCTCATAAGCTGATGGCAATCTTCGATTTAGGTCCCCATCTTTGATCAGAGTAGCTCTACAGTCACAGAGCATGATAGCCTATGTAAGCTGGCCCTCTTCCTCTTCACCAATTTCCTCCACTCTGACCACAGCCCATCTGCTTGGTTTCCTTTCCTAGAGCACCCAAGGTCACTCCTATCTTGGGACATCTTTGAATGACTGTCCCCTCTGCCTGGAACACTCTTTATCCTGACCTTTGCATGCCTGAGCTCTTGTCATATAGGCTTTTTTTCCTGGGGCTCAGTGTCAGCACTACAAATCCACTGTTCCCGGTGGCCATTTTTTCCCTTTTTTTTTTTCTAAATTTTTTTATTAGGTAAGACAGAAAGAAACTGAGAGAGGATGGAAAGATAGAGAGAGGAAGATAAAGACAGACACCTGCTGACTTGCCTCACTGCTCATGAAGTGGACCCCCTGCAGGTGGGCTGCAAGGGCTCGAACCTGAGATCCTATGCTGACTAATATGTGCTCTTAACTACTGCACAGCCCCCTTCATACTGTTATTAACTTGAACATCTTCTGCAGAACCTTTTCTAGTCACACAATCTGGAAAAGCCTCCAGCTATTCTCTTATGAAATGCAGCAGTTTATCTTAATCACAGTAATTAACCCAACTACATATTCTATCTATATTTAGTAGATAGTTTTGACTATTATTGTTCATATTGTTCTTTGTTTGGTGTATACTTCTGACTATATATTTTGCAAATAATCACTTTGTTTAAATGTGTACTTCACCAATGGCAACTCTCCCATACTCACTCTGAAAATGCAAGCTCCATTAAGACAGAGACTTCAGCTCTATTAGTTACTCACTATAGCGCCAATACTTAAAACAGTACTCATCACATAGCCATAGCTCAATAAATACTAGCTGAATGATCAAATAAATAAGAAAATATTAAGAAGAGGCTGATAGGCATTACAGGAATTGTACATAGCTAGATCCACATTTTCTGCCTGAACAAATTAGAAATCATTAAGACTACCAAGTGGTATATATATATATATTACACTCTCCATGAACTTCATTCAGTAGACAACTGGGAAAGGAATGCTGCTTGAAGTTCTAAGTGTGTGTGTGTGTGTGTGTGTGTGTGTGTGTGTGCGCGCGCGCGCGCGCACACACACGATCCAAGGACTCTACAGCCTGCTTACTTCTCAAAGCATAGCCAGAGATCCTCTACATCAGAACCATCAGAGAAGTGCTTGCCAAATATGCAGACTGGAGGGTCTCATTTCAGGGTCACTGAGTCTACGTCTAGAGAAGCCAAAGACTTAACACAATAAGAAGCATGTAGGCAACAGCTCTAAGACACATGAAAAATTGAATGGTATTAAAATCTCAAAATTCTTTATTGGCTTATTGATTGATAAAGTCAATCTCTACCTCGGATTCAGCAAAAATATGACACAGAGGAAAAGCTCAGACAAGTCACAAACAGCTATAAGGACACAGCTTTTGATGGTCACTGACAATGATACTGGGTTTCAAATGTAGATATGCTATGCTTCCAGTGTTGAAAACTTTCCATCTTTCTAACTCCTATGAAAAAATTTAAAAGTCTGTTCCATGCATTTATTTTTGAAGAACAGTACATAGGGGAGAATAATAGTAGAGAAGACAATGTTTTTAGAATGCTGATACTCTAGTGCTGAACTACACTTGGTTAAGCAAATGTGGAACATGCATTGCAAGTCTTCAAATAGTTAAATTTTCAATCTTTATAAAAAAGAAAATCCATCAGATTTGATTGATAAGTGTACTTCTTAAAACTAAGAGTAAAAAAGTGAAGATTGGCAACATTTTTCGCCATATAATTTGCTTTCTTTGCCTTTTTCCACAACACTGCACATAAATCAAAAAAAATGTTAAAGAGGCCCATATATCACCAACTGGCATTTCAAAACTATTTACCAGGTCTTTAACAGACACAGGCCGCAGCATGGAAAACCATGGCCAGAGAGGCTGAAATTAAAGGTAGAAAATTAACTCAAACACTGACAGAGAGTTAATTAAGTTTACAAATAACTCTCCAATAAGAAAATTATGATATTTAATAAGAATGACCTCAGTGAAGCAGGGTTACAAAATACAAGGGGTGGAGGTGGAGAGGAAGACCAGCCAGGAGTTTCCAAACAAGAATAATGTCTATTTGAACAAGCTGCCTTTCTGTGATTAAGCACAGAAATCTGGGGACAAGGCAGGGGAAATGATGTTTTAATAAGGTATGAAATTGACTTGTGAGTTGCATTTTGCATTCCCCTTGCTAAAAATAAGAGGGAAGATATGGTGAGAATAAGGTAATGAAAAGTTGCAGATCAAGGTGCACAGGTAACTCTGGGAACTGCTACCGAAGATGACACAGAGGTCAAGAAAGGTAGATTTAAATGGGCTGCATTCCCCCCCACAGAAAATGCAAGGATTCCCTCAAAATACAGAGTACTTAAATTGATGACTGACATTCTGGTTTGCAAAGACAGAGGGATACGATGCCTGTCTGTCTAGTCAGGCTACTATAACAAAATACCATAGATATTTATTTCTCTAACTCTAGAGTCGGGAAGTACAAGAAAGATTTCGTTCTTTCTTATTTTGCAGTGCTGGTACCTTGCACACATATGATTTCATTGCTCCTGGGCCAATTTTTTCATTTTCATTCTTTTTATTTCAGAGACAGAGAGCACAGCACCAGAACTTCCCCTGTTGCTGTACCACCCCCATGTGGTGCCAGGTTTAATCCCAGGTTGTGTGCATGCCCTGTAGGCTGGGCTACATTGTGGTCCTGAGCAGCTTTGGCGCTTGGTGAAGGCCCTCTTCCTGGCTTACAGATGACTGCCATCTCACTATATACTCACATGGCCTGTTTGTGTGCTGGCAGACAGTAAGATCTTTGGTCTCTTCTCATATAAGAATACTACTCTCACGACAAAGATGCAACTCATAACTTGATCTGACCTAATTTTTTTCTCAAAACTTCCACCTTCTAGTAAACAAATAAATTGAGGCTTAGTGTTTCAATATGTAAGTTGGGAGCAGGGAGGATAACACGTGAAGACATTCAGTCCACAGTACTGTCCCTCTGTTGAAGATGGCGAAGTCTGAGAAGTGCCTGAGTAGCGAGGGTGTTTCGTGTCTGTCCCAAGAAGCAGGGTTGTCTACACTGGACTATAGACATGTAAGTCAGCCACAGCATCACTCCACTTTCTCACCAGAGCACTGCCTGGCTCTCCCCCAACCAGGAAGAGTATAGTGGCTCTAATTCTAATGGAGTCACTGCTTCTTTGAAAAGTTCGGCTTTTAATACTGTGAGGTACTCTTGCCCTCAACTATACATTCCAGAAATGTTGACAGCCAAAATAATAAGAGCTCTCTACTGAGAGAGGTTTTAAAACCAGCTTGTAGATAAAAGAGGGGGGAAAAGGTTGGGCTTTTTTCTCAAAAACTCAGCATTTTATCATCTCTCCCTCCTGCTACATAATGAAATATTATCATCAGATATATTTTTATCAGGAAGCATATGACAGACTCAGAGATATGACATTCTATTTCAAATCAGTAAATGTCTATACATATTTTTAGAATCATGCAATGAAAAGAAGACCCATTGTGTAAGATGCAAGTCCATTACATAAAAAAAAAGTTTCAAAATCCAAAGATAAGAAACAACAAACTTATGTATAAAAGAATGTATCCAAAATCCAGAGTCAGAGTTTTTCCTTTGCAGAGTAGATTGAACTGTCATGTCCATCCACACTCCCTACACCAAGACACTAAAATGACAGCATATGGATAAACACAAGAGTGCAATCCCATAGGACAACAAAAAATCGGAGACAAGTAGGCACAGAGGGGTCAACTAAATTCAGGAAGACAGAATTCAAATAGACGGGCATTACCTTAGCAGTCTATGCTGCTTGGAGGAGAGAGGGAGAGAGAAAAAATAAGGCAGGTGTCAGCAAGCAGACTGATCTGAACTGCAGATTTCCAAAGACCAAGGAGAGGCAGGCACAGAGGGAGGTAGAAGACCACTTACGAGTGGGAAGAAAATCAGGTGAATTGATTAGGTCTTTTTAAATATTAGACTCCTGCTCTTATCAGAAAACTAAATGTACTTTCTAAGAGACTGAGAGGCTCAGCACGCAGGGATAGCTAAAAACAAGAGGATAAAGCATGTGCATTCTAAATTTGAGACAGTCTTTCAATCTTCATAAAAAGAGGCAAGAATCATAGTATACTACATGACTCAACTGTAAAGACAATTTCATCATACTAATATAAAAACCAAATATCAACTAAAGCAATTGATAAGGAGGTGGGGCATGAGAGTTAAATCTTTATCTTCCACACTGGGCTTAAACAAATGACATCTAAAAAGAATAGTCCAGGGCTGGGGAAATAGCATAATGGTTCTGCAAAAGACTTCCAGGCCTGTACCTCTGAGGTCCCTTGTTCAGTCTCCAGCACCATGATAAGCCAAAGCGGAGCAGTGCTCTGGTCTTTATTCCTGTATCTCTCTCTGGTTAAATTAAATAAAATAATAATAATAGTTCAACACAACAATGAGATACCACTCCACTCTTGTGAGAATGTCATACATCAGAAAAGGTAGCAGCAGGGGGGTCAGGTGATAGGCACTGGGTTAAATGCACACAATATGAAGTGCAAGGATCCTGGTTTGAACATCAGCTCCCCACCTGCAGGGAGGTCACTTCAGAAGCTGGGAAGCAGGTCTGCAGGTGTCCATCTTTCTCTCTCCCTCTCTATCTTCCCTATCCCTCTCAATTTCTCTGTCCTATTCAAAAAAATGAAGAAATGGCCACAGGAGCAGTGGATTCGTAGTACAGGCACTATGCTCCAGCAATCTGGAGGCGAAAAAGAAAAAGAAAGAAAGAAAGAAAGAAAGAAAGAAAGAAAGAAAGAAAGAAAGAAAGAAAGAAAGAGAGAGAGGAAGGAAGGAAGGAAGGAAAGAAGGAAAGAAGGAAAGAAGGAAGAAAGAAAAGGTAGCAGCAACAAATGCTGGAGAGGTTGTGGGGACAAAGGAACCCTACTGCACTGCTGGTGGGAATGTCAATTGGTTCAGCCCCGGTGGAGAGCAATCTGAAGAACTCTCAGAAGGCTAGAAGTGGACCTGCCCCCTATGACCCTGCAATTCCTCTCCTGGAGATATATCCTAAGGAACCAAACATACCCACCCAAAAAGATTTGTGTATACTTGTGTTCATAGCAGCACAAATTATAAAAGCCCAAACCTGGAAGCAACCCAAGTGTCCCACAACAGATGAGTGGCTGAGCAAGTTGTGGTATACATATATAATAGAATACTACACAGCTATTAAAAATGGTGACTTCACCTTCTTCAACTCATCTGAGATGGACCTTGAAGGAATCATGTTAAGTGAGATAAGTCAGAAAGAGAAGGATGAATATAAGTTGAAAAATAAGAACAGAAGGGAAAACACAAAGCAGAACTTGGACTGGAGTTGGTGTATTGCACCAGAGTAAAAGACTCTGTGAATGTGGGAGGAGTTGGTGTATTGCACCAGAGTAAAAGACTCTGTGAATGTGGGAGGATTCAGGTCCTGTAACATGATGGCAGAGGAGGACCTAGTCGAGGTTGAACTGATATGTGGAAAACTGGAAAGTGTTACACATGTACAAGCCACTGTATTTTATTGTCAACTGTAGACCATTAATCCCCCAATAAAGAAATAAAAATAATAATAGTAGTCCAATAGCACAGGAGGTAGCTCAGGGAAAGGAGTATTGGACTCACCTGAGTTGTTCAATTCCCAGCATTGTATGTATGCCACAGTGATGCTCAGGTTCTCTCACACTAACAGAAAAATAAATCACTTTTAAAATAAATAGAATGACAATCAGAAAAGCAAACTGTTTAGAAAAATGTAGGCAAATAGCCAAAGAAGCAGCTAAGAACTAAGAGGAGATCCTCTGGGGAGTGACAATGTGGAAGAGTTAGGCAAAGGACCAATGCTTTTGGTATAAATGGTGCAGATTACTTATTTGCCTTTCTGCATTATTTTGATGAAAATGAAAGTTATACTGGAGGAAGCCTCAAAATTAAGCAGGTCCTGAAACCGTAAGCCACACACACACTATAAAATATGCGTCATCACCTGGGGACTATTAGTTTACTCCAAACTCTTAATTTTATTTCAAGTTTTACTGCAACAGCTAAAGGTTTTTACAATAGCAGATGCCTTCCCTCCCACACATCAATTAATTTGCAAATTCACTCAGGTTGTAGAAATAATGAGGTACTGGGAGTGTTTCTACTGAGGAGTGTGCTCCATGAGAAGGTGGCTGCGGTGGGCGAGATGCTAAACTGGGCTGCTGCTAGCTGCATGCCCAGGCAGAGAGGGTTCCCAGAAAGGCTCTCAGCAGCCCTGGACCCTCCCCTGGTTTCACATTAAGAGAGAACAGTGGCAACTACCTCAAAAAGCTGAAAACCAATGGAGAAATTCAGGGGACATGCTAGGGCCTGAGAGAATTGTGCCCCCCCACCCCACCCCACCCCCATGAAGTAAGAACCTGGTTTCTAGGCTCCTTTCCCCAGGTTCTCCTTCAGTGTTTACCAGGAAAGTAAACTTTTTGAAGACATGGTGTGGCATGCTGAGTTCAACTTTGGTCTGTAATTTGGCAAAACCACCTCGCAAGCCCACACATGTGATTTTTCCCCCTTCTTTCTGAAAAAACTGAACTGAAGTAACCAATGTTGTTTCAGTACAAATGGAATGAAAATAGTTATGCCGCTTCTGGCTCTGCCAAAGAACTGTCTCCTTTCTCATTTTCACTTAAATCTTTTTTTTTTAATGATAAGATGAACAACCTAAATGATAAGATGAACAAGAAGACACATTCCCAATGTTACCTATGTAAATAATACTTTGTACTGATCATGTTATCATCTGTAGACCTTAACTACTGGAGAAGCTGGCTGGTCTCAGGAGGTAAAACTAACCCACAGGGACCCATCACTAGGGTCACTGTTGCTAGTTCCACTTGCCCTAAGAAACAGCTCTTTTCCACCCAGTCTCCCTCTTTGCCTCCCTTGTCCCCTTCTCCTTGTGGTTCTCCACTGTCCTCACAGGCACTGCTTGGCACTGCATCCATGCTAAACCTTCTTTCCAGACCGTGATAAATAGTCTGAGTATGAATAAGCATTTCAAATGGCTTCCTGCCTTGAGAATTTGCCTTTTCAACAAATTAAATAGGCATCTACAACAGGCTGACAGGTAGCAACAACACATTTTCTTCTTCACAACTCGTTTAGACAAGAAGCAAAATATCACTCAAATATTTGTCATTTCCCACTAGCCAAAAGCAGTCTCATAAATGGTGTTTGTCTCTCTAAACACATTAAGAATGCCCATCATAGCCTCTGGATTTTGTGGACAATAATTTTCTTTACACGCTTATAAAAGCAATCCAAAATTCCTCTGACATTTTCTGGCCCTGCATTGTCTGTAAAGGGCACAGGTTAACAATGTTTAAGAAAAGATCACATACAATATATAAATCATGAAGATTCAAGGGACATTGTTTGGTCTAGGGCTTCACATTCAATGCCATATTACCAAGCAAAGAATGTGTTTCTTTTCACTTTCATGCCATACTGGGCTTTGGGGGGGAAAAAAAAAAAAAAAAAAAACCATTGAAATGCCAACAAAGTAATTTTGGGGATCCACAATCATTTGACATTTTTTCTAAGAAAATTTAAATCTGAGAAAGTTTGGTAAATTTAGAGTCTTGTGAAGTACCACCCGCTTCCCCTTCCACTGCCCTAAAAAGGGCAAGAAAATTCATCATAAAAGGTTACCCCTCCATCGAATGTCATCAGAGTGTGGTATTTCAGCACATACATTTGTGTATATAAATCTCCAACTGTTCTGAGATCTCTACCACCATTGGCATAACTGGATGAGTTAATAATGGAACAGCTGCCTTCCTAAACTCTGCTATTTTCTCCACACTTTTCATCAGTGTAACTTAGATCCTAAAGGTTTTGTATAAAAAGTCTCTCGATTCTATTTAGCAGAAAAGTATAAAGAGGATACCATATACCCTTGCCCCAAGCGTACCCCCCACCTCATTCAAGAATCCAAGGACATTTATAACTTGGTACACTATTTTTATTTTAAAAGTCCAACCATAGCACATTCCCATCTTTAAAATTTTTATAGCATCTACACTTTCAATTTGAGATTTTTTCATTCATTCTAGGTGAGCCTCTTATGTTCTATATTAAATGCAAGGCATGTGTGATCAGTACTATTAATAATATAACAGAGCCAATCTCAGAAGCAGCAACACAGCGCCAATACACAGCCCTGCATGAATAGATGTGGAAGCATGAGTACCACTGCAATCTTTATTAAATATATGGGAATAGAAAATACAGCTCACCACTGTGCCCTTCCCCACATCAAGAATCAGGAAGAATGTTTCCTTTCTTTCCCAAAGGTATAACATAACGTTAACTCTCATAAATATAAACAGATCTGAAACAGAAAACAAGTAATTACCTTTATTAAATTCAAGGTGAAAAAAGAAATTGGAGTTTAAAAATATTCATGAACAAATCAAGATCATAAATTCATCAAAGAGTATCAGGCTCAAAGATTTAAGGTCACTAAAGTCACCTATTATGACTATGACAGTAAAACAAACTCCAGTCCAGTTCTCATGTCTCTGAGAATGAATTTCCTAACAAAGCCTGCCCTTTGCTTTATGATCTCTCTGTCCAAGGATGCAACTTGAGAAATGTTCTTCAGAGATCAATCACAAGATCCAAAAGATGTCTAAAAATGAGCATGTGATGGAGAACCAAGTCAAAACAATAGCTTAAGTTTCTGGCATGTACCATAACACCACTTGACTGTACCTTACTTGCTTCTTTAGCATTCCTATACACTAAGTAACTTAGAAAGGGTTTAGCTTTAACCCAGGTGTCAAACAACAGATGAGTGGCTGAGCAAGTTGTGGTATATATACACAATGGAATACTACTCAGCTGTAAAAAATGGTGACTTCACCGTTTTCAGCCAATCTTGGATGGACCTTGAAAAAAATCATGTTGAGTGAAATAAGTCAGAAACAGAAGGATGAATATGGGATGATCTCACTCTCAGGCCGAAGTTGAAAAACAAGATTAGAAAAGAAAACACAAGTAGAACCTGAAATGGAATTGGCATATTGCACCAAAGTAAAAGACTCTGGGGTGGGTGGGTGGGTGGGGAGAATACAGGTCCATGAAAAATGATGAATGAAATAGTGGGGGTTGTATTGTTAAATGGGAAACTGGGGAATATTATGCATGTACAAACTATTGTATTTACTGTTGAATGTAAAACATTAATTCCCCAATAAAGAAATAAAAAAAATTAAAAAAAAGAAAGGGTTTAGCTTTTTGCATACTCTGTACTCAGGTATCCCACCTGAATACACATTGTGGCCTCCACCCTTCTCCTGTCTATAAGCAAAGGTTAACAAGAAAGAGGCTCAAGGTAGAAAGATGCTACATACAGGTCTTCCTTACTATGCATCCGATTGTCATGCAAAAATGAGGAGGCTGTTTTGTTCTTAAGACTACAACACTGTCTACAAAGCGGTCATAGAAGTGGCTCAGCAATACAGTGCATATCTTGCATACACGAGGCCCTTGGTTAGCTCCCCAGCACTGAATATGCAGAACAGTACTCTTTTATCTCTCTCATAGTTTAAAAAATAATAAAAAATCAATAAGTAACTAGCTAAATAAATAAGTAAACCTGTATGTGAAATGGCTCTGTTCATTCACAGCATAATTAATCCACCAAAGCATAAGCACACATATGCACATACACACTCATCTAAAAGGAGAAAGGAGCAATATGTAAGCAAAAAAGATGAATCAAGACTCCTAACCTAGTAATTTATGAAACGAAAGCAGTAATAATAGCCTCTAGGTGTCTATTGTGTGCCAGGCATTTAATCTTCATAACACAATAAAGGAAAAAGTAGGTGGGGGGATAGCATGTGGCTTGAAAGCCCAAGTTCAACCCCCACCACACCATTAGCAGAGCTGAGCAGTGCTCTAGAAAAGAAAAAAGACATGATATAAAAAATGAAAAAAGAAAAAGTAGGCTTCTAAATCACACTCCATTTTTAAGGACAGATGCTTCAGGTAGTTAAGAAACTTGTCCAAAGTCACACAGCTGAACTCAGGTCCAATGATCCCCAGAGCTGCAAGTTTATAAGTCTGCCTCACTTATTGAGCTTGCATAATTTGTTTCAATAATGAATGCTGATAAAAAAACAATAATAAATTCTGCAACCCTAACATGCCTAGCATCGCTCTGAGAACAATATTTAGAATAAAGCAACAGATAAAATAGAGACTCCTATCCTAGCAGAGAGTACATTCCAAAGAGGGTAGGTGGGAAAAATAGTAAACAGACTAATTTTTTATTTGTTTTAATGCCAGGTGTCAAGTTGTGAGTACAGAGAAAAAGTGAGGAAGCAGACAGGAGTAGAATGGAGATTTAGAAGTGTGCAATATTAAATAAGATGCCTCCCTGAGCAGGTGCCACCTGAGCACAGAAAGACCCAAGGAGGTGGGCACATCTTCGCAGAAACATCTGACAGGAAGAGATGCAAACAAAGAAGGCAGTGACCACAAGCTGTCTGACAGACCTCAATAGTCAAGACTCTAGAGTTAGGAGCCTTTGTTCAGAGAGTAGCATGTTCTATCTGCATTGCTTCTCTTCCTTTACCTGGAGGTAAGTGAGCAGGTCTCTAGCCTCACTGTTACTTATATAATGGGTGATCCTGGCTGGTTGTAAGCCTAGACCTCTTCTTTCTGAAGTTCAGTTTGTCAAAATTTATTATTCACAAGTTCTTCTTTCAATATTTTCTCATTCTACACACATACTCCTAAGCTGGTTACTCACAAAAGTAGAAGCACAGTAATGTACTTTTGTTGATCCATCATACTAACAAAGATCTTAGAACTAAATAATAAAAAGCAAAAAACAGGTCTTGGTTAGAGGAATGCAAGCTGATAAAACTATTCTCAAGGGTACATAAATAATATCTACTGGCAAACAACAGCTACCCTGAGGCTAGCAATTCTTCTTCTAAAAGCATATCCATTCAGGCAAGTATTTAGACACCAAGGTGTTTTCTATAGCACTGTTTGTGGTGGATGGATGGGAGGGAGGGAGGGAGGGAGGAAGGAAGGAAGGAAGGAAGGAAGGAAGGAAGGAAGGAAGGAAGGAAGGAAGGAAGGAAGGGGTAAAAAAAGGAGTTGGGGGTGGGGAAGACTGGAAACAACTTAAATTCTCTTTATGAAGAAATGGTCAATGGTGCATTCATGAGTGAACTCACAGCTTCTGTCTAAAAAAGAATGAGTTAAGAGTAGCAAGGATAGAATGTAAATTGGTACAGCCTCTGTGGAGAGCAGTCTGGAAAACTCTCAGAAGGCTAGACATGGACCTTCAATATGGTCCAGTAATTCATCTCCTGGGGTTATACCCCAAGGACTCCATAACACCCAACCAAAAAGAGGTGTGAACTCCTATGTTCATAGCAGCACAATTCATAATAGCTAAAACCTGGAAGGAACCCAGGTGCCCAACAACAGATGAGTGGCTGAGAAAGCTGTGGTATATATACACAATGGAATACTACGCAGCTATCAAGAACAATGAACCCACCTTCTCTGACCCATCTTGGACAGAGCTAGAAGTAATTATGTTAAGTGAGCTAAGTCAGAAAGATAAAGATGAGTATGGGATGATCCCACTCATCAACAGAAGTTGAGTAAGAAGATCTGAAAGGGAAACTAAAAGCAGGACCTGACCAAATTGTAAGTAGGGCACCAAAGTAAAAGCCCTGTGGTGAGGGGTAGATATGCAGCTTCCTGGGACAGTGGGGGGTGGGAGTGGGTGGGAGGGATGGGTCACAGTCTTTTGGTGGTGGGAATGGTGTTTATGTACACTCCTAGCAAAATGTAGACATATAAATCACTAGTTAATTAATATGAGAGGGGGAAAATCAATTGTATGTCTCAAAGTTTTTCAAAACACAAACTGAATCTTTTCAATATATAGGCTGTGTGTTTGATATGCGGACTCTCTCAAAAGCCTAGACCAAGTAGATCAGAAGCAACCAATAGCACAGCTATATACAAGATACTGGGTACTGTACAGCAAACCATAACAAAAGGACTTTTCAAAGTTAACCCAATTACCAATTAATGTGATGATAACATTAACTATCGATTGTCTTTTTGAACCCTAAGACAGCAGGAACCTCACATCTCCACTATAGAGCCCCTACTTCCCCCAGTCCTGGAACCCTTGGATAGGGCCCACTTTCCTGTATGCCTCTCCCAATCCATACCAAATAATATTGCATCTGCCGATCACAACCTAACCAACGCAACGATTGCCACCTCAACATGCTTCACTTCAGACTGTGTCCAGAGACTTCACGTGTGGAATGACAACCCTTCAGCTTCATTAATTGGGTGAGACCCTTCCTTTTATAGTACACTCTAATTTCATCTCAGGTGGTTCACTTTCTAACAAAGTCCCAAAACCTAGATATACACCAGTTTCTGTGAGAGAGAGCTTATGTTCACACGTATCCATAAACTACTGCAAAATATATACCTGAAAGCAGAAGTACTCTAGAGTTTGCAGTGAGTACCTCCCTAACACTTCCTCTCCACTATTCCAAGCTTTGGGTCCATGATTGCTCAACAATTTGTTTGGCCTCGTATGTTAACTCTCTTTTCAATCACCAGGTTCCAGATGCCATCAGGATGCTAGCCAGGCTTCCCTGGATTGAAGACCCCACCAATGTGTCCTGGAGCTCAGCTTCCCCAGAGACACACCCTACTAGGGAAAGAGAGAGGCAGAGACTGGGAGTATGGACCGACGAGTCAATGCCCATGTTCAGCGGGGAAGCAATTACAGAAGCCAGACCTTCTACCTTCTGCAACCCACAATGACCCTGGGTCCATGCTCCCAGAGGGATAGAGAATGGGAAAGCTATCAGGGGAGGGGATGGGATATGGAGACTGGGTGGTGGGAATTGTGTGGAGTTGTACCCCTCCTACCCTATCATTTTGTTAATTAATCCCTTCTTAAATAAAAAAAAAATTTTTATAGACTACTCAAAAGAAAGACAAACTATGTTCACATGCTAGATTGTTTAAAGACAAATATTTTAGAATCATTAAAAAAAATAGAAAACAAGAAATATTCTCTAATATTTAGCAAATATGAATACCTCATCTTCCTTAGTATTTGATTGTAATCAGAATATATTTTTGTGGGGTTTTTGTTGTTGTTGTTTCTACATCAGTGTATTTTAATTGTATTAGTAATTAAGTGTCATAAATACCAATATCCCTGCTTATTAAGAAAGATCATGATAAAATGGTTCAGGTTTGAATTGTGATTCTGATACTTACCACCCAGATGATCTTAGCTTTAACTTTTTTTCTCCCTCATCTGTGAAACAGAAACTGTAATAATGCACACAATACACAGGGTATTTGTGAAAACTACAACATATCATCATCGCAGAACTAGCCACTGATCCTGTTTCCAGGTATAGTGCCAGAAGCTAGGGGTACAGCTTTGAACCTCATGGAACATACAGTCTATATAGACAGATGTTAAACAGATAAGCCCCTAAACTAAAAATGACAAATGCCTCAAAGGAAAAGGCCAGGTGCTGAAAGCCTACACCAGAAGGAAATTCCCAGTAGAAGAAATAGCATGTGACAAGATGGGAAACTTGGCATGTTAAAGAAGTGGAAGAAGAAAGTTGTGTGAAATGTTCATAATCCCAGGAACGGGTTAAGCACTCAACGAAGGGTGGTGGTAACAACCAATGCTGTTAGGTAGTAAATAAGTATGGTCATATTCACACAGTACTACTCTATTATGGAAAATGATAAACTTAAGTCACAGAAAATAAGCAACACCTATGGACATCTAATTTTTGATAAGGGGGCCCAAAGGATTAAATGGAAAAAGGAGGCTCTCTTCAATAAATGGTGCTGGGAAAACTGGGTTGTAACATGCAGAAGAATGAAATTGAACCACTTTATCTCACCAGAAACAAAAATCAACTCCAAATGGATCAAAGACCTAGATGTCAGACCAAAAACAATCAAATATTTAGAGGAAAACATTGGTAAAACAGTTTCCCACCTACACCTCAAGGACATCTTTGATGAATCAAACCCAACTGCAAGGAAGACTAAAGCAGAAACAAACCAATGGGACTACATCAAATTGAAAAGCTTCTGCACATCCAAAAAAACTATTAAACAAACAAAGAGACCCCTCACAGAATGGGAGATGACCTTCACATGCCATACATCAGACAAGAAACTAATCACCAAAATATATAAAGAGCTCAGCAAACTTAGCACCAAAAAAGCAAATGACCCCATCCAAAAATGGGCAGAGAATATGAACAAACATTCACTACAGAGGAGATCCAAAAGGCTAACAAACATATGAAAAACTGCTCTAGGTCACTGATTGTCAGAGAAATGCAAATTAAGACAACACTAAGATACCACCTCACTCCTGTAAGAATGGCATACATCAAAAAGGACAGCAGCAACAAATGCTGGAGAGGTTGTGGGGACAGAGGAACCCTTTTACATTGCTGGTGGGAATGTAAATTGGTCCAGCCTCTGTGGAGAGCAGTCTGGAAAACTCTCAGAAGGCTAGACATGGACCTTCAATATGGTCCAGTAATTCATCTCCTGGGGTTATACCCCAAGGACTCCATAACACCCAACCAAAAAGAGGTGTGTACTCCTATGTTCATAGCAGCACAATTCATAATAGCTAAAACCTGGAAGGAACCCAGGTGCCCAACAACAGATGAGTGGCTGAGAAAGCTGTGGTATATATACACAATGGAATACTGCGCAGCTATCAAGAACAATGAACCCACCTTCTCTGACCCATCTTGGACAGAGCTAGAAGTAATTATGTTAAGTGAGCTAAGTCAGAAAGATAAAGATGAGTATGGGATGATCCCACTCATCAACAGAAGTTGAGTAAGAAGATCTGAAAGGGAAACTAAAAGCAGGACCTGACCAAATTGTAAGTAGGGCATCAAAGTAAAAACCCTGTAGTGAGGGGTAGACATGCAGCTTCCTGGGACAATGGGGGGTAGGAATGAGTGGGAGGGATGGGTCACAGCCTTTTGGTGGTGAGAATGGTGTTTATGTACACTCCTAGTACAACGTAGTCATATAAATCACTAGTTAATTAATATGAGAGGGGGAAATTAATTGTATGTCTCGAAGTTTTTCAAAACACAAACTGAATCTTTTCAATATATAGGCTGTGTATTTGATATGCGGACTCTCTCAAAAGCCTAGACCAAGTAGATCAGAAGCAACCAATAGCACAGCTATATACAAGATACTGGGTACTGTACAGCAAACCATAACAAAAGGACTTTTCAAAGTTAACCCAATTACCAATTAATGTGATGATAACATTAACTATCGATTGTCTTTTTGAACCCTAAGACAGCAGGAACCTCACATCTCCACTATAGAGCCCCTACTTCCCCCAGTCCTGGAACCCTTGGATAGGGCCCACTTTCCTGTATGCCTCTCCCAATCCATACCAAATAATATTGCATCTGCTGATCACAACCTAACCAACACGATTGCCACCTCAACATGCTTCACTTCAGACTGTGTCCAGAGACTTCACGTGTGGAATGACAACCCTTCAGCTTCATTACTTGGGTGAGACCTTTCCTTTCATAGTATACTCTAATTTCATCTCAGGTGGTTCACTTTCTAACAAAGTCCCAAAACCTAGATATACACCAGTTTCTGTGAGAGAGAGCATATGTTCACAAGTATCCATAAACTACTACAAAATATATACCTGAAAGCAGAAGTACACTAGAGTTTGCAGTGAGTACCTCCCTAACACTTCCTCTCCACTATTCCAAGCTTTGGGTCCATGATTGCTCAACAATTTGTTTGGCTTCATATGTTAACTCTCTTTTCAGTTACCAGGTTCCAGATGCCATCAGGATGCCGGCCAGGCTTCCCTGGACTGAAGACCCCACCAATGTGTCCTGGAGCTCAGCTTCCCCAGAGACACACCCTACTAGGGAAAGAGAGAGGCAGACTGGGAGTATGGACTGACCAGTCAATGCCCATGTTCAGCGGGGAAGCAATTACAGAAGCCAGACCTTCCACCTTCTACAACCCACAATGACCCTGGGTCCATGCTCCCAGAGGGATAGAGAATGGGAAAGCTATCAGGGGAGGGGATGGGATATGGAGACTGGGTGGTGGGAATTGTGTGGAGTTGTACCCCTCCTACCCTATGGTTTTGTTAATTAATCCTTTCTTAAATAAGATTTAAAAAAAAAAAGAAGCAAACTCCAAATAAATAGCTTAATTTACAGTTTTGTCACATATAGATAACTTTCATAAACAATTTTCCAATTTAACTTCATGTACTAGAATAAAAGCACTAACAGCAGGGCCAGGCCGTGGTGCAGCTGGTTAAGCACTCACATCACAGTGCTCAAGGACCCAGGTTCAAGTCCCTGGTCCCCACCTGTAGGGGGGAAGCATCACGAGTGGTGAAGCAGGGCTGCAGGTGTCTCTGTCTCTTTCCCTCTCTATCTCCCCCCTGCCCTCTTAATTTCTCTGTCTCTGTCTAATAAATAAATACATTTAAAAAAGGAAAGAAAGAAAAGACAAGCACTAACAGCACAGCTACCTGACAAGTTTATCAAACCCACCGCTGAGTTACATGCTTGGGTACCAGCTCATTCGGCCATGATGACTGCCCAAGGCATTTACACAAAATAAGAGTAAGCTAGGCTTTTTAAACAGTGGCTCTAACAGTTTAAAGACTAGTTACTGGCATAGAAAACAAACAGCAAGCAAATGAAATCCAGGAAATGGTTGGTAATTCCTATTTCAAAATCTAAAGCTTGGATGGTACTAAGAACAGATGGCCGTGCAATATGCAGACAAATCCATACCAGCAATGGGCTCGGGGTGGATCTGGTGGTACCGAGAGGAAGCTAGAGTTGCCGCAACGGAGAGGTGAGATAGCAACAGCATGCTGTAGTCTCCAAGGAGACATGAGCAATAAGACCGGCAAAACTGCCCTGAGCAGTGGCACAGAACATGGCCCTTCACCAAAACTGTGGTAAGGATGCAGCGTTCTCACTCCAGCACTGATCTGCCACCTGTCTCCTCATCACCAGCTAAACCCTGACCGCCCTGCTGATAACTACAGCCTGGCTGGGATGTGATGCAACAGCACACTACTAAAGAAGCCAGAGAAATTACAGGTGGGAGCTTGTGACTTTACATCTGGGTAGTGGAAGCCGCAACTTCTTATTTTTTTCAATATGCCCAGTGAGGAAGAGACTTCACCTTTAAAGATATGGGGGGGGGGGGGTTTCCAGTTAGTCCACATGGGGAAGGAATATAAAAGTCAGTACTGTTGAAGAACCAGGAAGAGAAACCGGAACATGGGCATTCACTTGCACAAGAATCCCTCCCTGAGCACCAAGGCTGGGTCTGAGGAGACAAAAACACATGAAAGTGGATTCTGCCTTGAGATAACACTTTTCACCTTTGTGACACAAGTTTCTCTCTAATAAAAAAGAACACTAATTAGTGACATCCTGATGACAACAAAAAATAAAATTATCTGCCTTTAAAAAAAAAAAAAAAGAGTTCCTCTATGGTCTGCTTCCTACTTTTTAAAATTCCCTGATTCCATGTTTTGTTAGTTTATTTTGTTTCATTAAGCCCATAGGAGGGGAAAGCTAAGAAAAGGCAGCACATGTTGCTAGAGACAATTGACAACATCTATTCCCCCTTCATGTGTACTTTATGGAATGATAAATTTACTCATACCGTATCAACTACTTAGACATCACTTTTCAAAATGTTGTCAGAAACAAATTGATTACTTGTGACATTTCATCTTGTCATGCTCAGCATTGTTCCCCATACATGGGCCAATCGACAGACACTAAACAAAAGCAGGGCGTTTCAAGTCAGAGTCTCACTCTCTTCCCTGCGGCGGGGAAATGAATTATTAAAAGATGAAAAAGCAATGCCGTCACCTTTTTGCTTTATTTCCCTATGGGAGAACAGTTTAAATGAAACTAGGTAAGAGACTGCATGGCAGGTTACTTAAGAAAAGCCGTTTATAAAACATGCATCTAGCCCCATGGAGACTGAGTGCTGGGATTACAATGAGAAGACGGATGGGGTGGGGCAGGTCCACACTGGAGCAGGTGTCACCTGATGAGAGTGTGCCCATGCAAATGTCACGAGAAAGCTATAAATAGGGCTTTAAATCTATACGTTGGGCAGAAGAAGTGTGATGCGGCAAACAAATACTAAGGCAGCATGTTTACTTTTAGCAGTAGCCTGGTGGAACAGACGGTAAAGCTTAATGACACCAGATCTTTTAGCCCAGTAAGACTTAAATCTGGATCAAGGACACTAAGGTCCCAATAAGTAGTACTGTGACAAAGTATTACACTTACTCAGCAGATTCTGTTTCTGCACACGCACTCCCACACCAACACACAGTTCAGAGTTTTCAAGGAAAACTCAAGCAACAGTTTCATTTTCCCCTTATTTGGCTAATTTCAAAGACCTGGGATGCTCACCTTAGTCCTTGTATCTCATGCTGAGATTAGGTGAGAGAAGGAGCCTGCAGCCAAGGTCCAAAGACCCAAGCTGCACCCAGGTTGCAGGATGGCAGGACTCCAGGGGTGCAGCTCACTTTTCATCTGGGCAGCAGTGCAATGCAGTGCCCGCACTGGCATTAGTCATAAGATTAACTTAGGGGCAGCAGAGAAAAGTAAAGGAGAGGAAACAGAATGAAAATAAAAGGGGAGGGGAAGCAAAGAGCAAAAGTACCCTGCCTAACTCCCTCAGAGTCGGACTGAATGGTCACTGGGGAGAAGGAAATGCACTCACCCAGGAGAAGGGTACTTAGCAACAAGCAAAAAGCAGTGCAGTAGACGATCAAGGAGAACCAGGTTTGAGTGGGTCTAACTGGCACCGAGCAGGCAGTACTGGAGAGTCTGCATATTTTCTCACTCTCACCGCCACTATCTCTTCAATACTGGCTTTGTGATTTTGGGTGCAAGATACAATGCTGTGGACAGCAGGCTTTGGAAAAACCAGGGTATGGAGTGTATATAAGAAAAGCATTTGAAGTACTTTTTGGCTTATGGGAAATCAGCTCTTCTCAGGAGAATGACTGTCCTTTGAGAACTCACCACACCCCCTTTCCTATCCAGGGTTGCAGCCCCTGGGGAAGCCGTTGGCCGCATTGTTTGTGTGCATTTTGACCAAAATCTCATTGAGAATTCCACTACTGAAAACTGTGTAGCAGCAGGATTTGTAGAACCAAAGAAAAAAAGACTTTTTAAATTTTGAAATTATCCAGTGTGGCTTAAAAACTTAAGACCAAAGTCCAAATTAGAGCTGTGGCAAAGAAGGAGGGGGGGGGACATTCAGCCTGAAGCAATTAGATGCCAGTATATTCAAGGGGTCTGTCCTATCGTGGCAGCTGCCGCTGATTCTCTTCTTCTCAAGAATGCAAATGATTAAGAGAGATTAAATACCTACTTTGCTTAAATACTCTTGATAATGAGTTTCTTTCCTTCTTTTAAGGGTGTTTGATGTTGGCAGTTGATGGATCTTGAGTTAAATTGTTTTAATTCAAAACAGCACCATCTGTTGTTAGGCTCTGCTGGCTCAAGAGAGGAAGCAAGAAACAGCTCTGCTGAGAGTGAGAGAAGGTGACAAAGTAAATGGTCTAGATGTGTGGGTAGAAAGGCAGGTGTCAGGGTGCAAAGGGCACCACATCTGGAGAGTTTGGAGACAGAGATTCTTGTTCCAGCTCTACCGCTGCATGGTAATAAGCTCTGAGACTCAGTTCCTTTACAAAATGGGTGGCTGGCTTAAAGATGGTGGTGAAGATAACACTGGCAATCATTACTGGCAGCTGTAAATCCTAGTGCATACTGTGTGCCAGGCACAAAGATTAGATAAACAATTAAATGCAAAATTGTTTTACATAAACAATCTCCTTTTTGCCCTTTTATATCATATTTAAAATCCCTGAATTCAAAAGTCAGTGTATGGGGGCCAGGCAATAAGCACAACGGGTTAAGCGCACATGGCATAAAGCACAAGAACTGGTGTTAAGGATCCCAGTTCGAGCCCCCGGCTCCCCACCTGCAGGGGGGGTTGCCTCACAAGCAGTGAAGCAGGTCTGCAGGTGTCTATCTTTCTTCCCCCCTCTCTGTCTTCCCCTCCTCTCTCCATTTCTCTCTGTCCTATCCAACAACGACAGCAATGACAACAATGATGAATAACAAGGGCAACAAAGGGGGGGAATAGGAGCGGTGCATTCTTACTGCAGGCATCCAGCCCCAGCAATAATCCTGGAGACCCCCCCCCCAAAAAAAAAAGGCAGTGTACTACTGTTGTCCCTACTATATAGGTAAGAAAATCAGACTGAGAAGCAGTCAGTTGGCCAAAGTCACATAGCTAGAAGTGGGAAAGCTGAGGTTTGTGTGTAACTTCAGAGATTGCACTTGGAACCTGGGTATCACTGGAATTGAAGAGATCTCTAGACTCTGTAGTCAGTGGCCATGATCCAAACTGGCCCTGTATCATGTAGCAAAGGCAGCATGAGCACCAGCGTTTCTGACGCTGCATCTTAGATCACTGAATAGACAATGCTGCACTCAGCTTTACTGCAACACAGGTCTTATTTCACTGAGTTCCACTTTCAATACACATATGTGATCTGAATGTTGACATAAGTTATAAAAAAAATAATAAAAACTGAACCAGATCCAGTGGAAAATCCCAGGATTTGATGTTTTTTAGAAAGCTAACTATCTCCCAAGATATGTTTATTCATTTGGAACCATGGTATTGGTTGTATAAAAGGCAAGACTGTGTTCCCATTAATCATGTGTACATTACCGCTACATATGAACTCTAGACATAGGAACAAATTAGGAGGGTCAACACAGACATCCACAGATCATCACTTCATTTTTGAGAGGCCAGAGTTTTCCAATAGTATATGAAACAGGCAAATGTAAAACTCTCAGTAATAAAAGCATTACTGCCAAACAACTCAAATTTGCTCTTCAGAGACCTGTACCACTAAAACTATGTGGGTGAGGGGGACAAGGAAACCATCACACTACCAACAAAATGAGGCAGTAGAGTGTCTCAAAAGAGAAAGAAAAAGTAGCAATCAAAACAGAAGTCTAAGATTTAGGTGCTTGTATCTCAGTTATTTTTACTGCCAAACACTAGGCAACTCATCTAACCTGTGAAGACTCAATTTTCCCAAAACAAAAAAAGGAATAAAAATGTTTGCCTTCAAGAAATAATAAACCCGTGGAACATGATGGTTGGAGGAAGAGCTAGTGGGGATTGAATTGTTATGTGGAAAACTGAGAAATGTTACACATATACAAACTACTGTACTTTCCTGTCAACTGTAAACTATTAGTCCCCCCCCATAAAGAAAATTTTAAAAAATAGAAAAAAATAATAAACCCAAAGTTCAAAATGCTGTAGAAAGGGGGGTGCATAGTTATACAGAGAAGATCAGAGGAGTGGCTCACAGGTACCTAAACAGGGACAGTTCCCTGTTCTATCTCTTAAACTAAGAAGGTACACTGGTATTTGCTTTGTTATTATTTATGCAGCACACATAAATATGTGTGATTATATATGAATGATTTATATTTTATACGTAATATTTCATAATTTTGAAAAAGTAAAAAAAAAAAAAAACCTGGCTTCCATGGAGAGCAAATGAAAATACATGCTCTCAATAAAGAGTAAAATGGCATCTATTAAAATTTAACCTAACAGATGTTTAAAGACATTGTATGGTCAGGAACACAATGATTCAGGAAAAAGACGGCTAGAGAGCCATGTGCAAATGAAGACAAACAGGTTATTTTTTTCTATGGAACTTGCAAAAGACTTTCTTCTAATGTTAGTAATCAGTGTTGGTCCAAAGTGAAGCAGATAGCAAACACATACATTATAGCCGAGGGTATCAATTGGTAGAATTATTTACTTCCTTACTTTTGCTGTATTTTCAATTTTTTTTTCCAGAATAAACCTGTTACTTTTATAATTCAAATGCAGTTTTGAAGTGACTCATGAAGTAACCAGAGGCAATTATTCACCATGTTCTCATCAGGAGAACAATGTGGAAAGGTTCCCACTATACAGCCCCACTGCTAGGCCACTGAGGTGTAGCTCTTCTCCTGAGTTTTCTGGTCAGTTCTCTGTTCCCTGATGTCAGCACAAGGCCCCCGCCCTGCTGCTCCAGCGTCTGAGGGCAGCAGCAATGGAGACTCACAGTTGCATTTGGTGAGTCTTAGGGGAGTCCTCTCCTCCCTTTAGCCGTCTTTTTGTCGGTAAAGCAGATTGGAGGTGGTGCCTCAACTAGTAAACTGCCGGACTGTTACCAGCTGCTCAATCTCTCCATAGGCTCCTCCCTGTCCACAAGCCACACATGTTTGCACTCACTGGTGGTTTGGTGGGTTCCTGAAGTCGTTCTAGTTCTGCCTTGTTGTGGTCTCAGGTGGTCTTCTTTGGTATTCCTAATTGACCCGGGAGAGGAGAGGAGAGAAACACAGCTGCTGCTGCTCCATAGGCCCCACTTACTATTTTTTTTCCAAGTCTGGTCTGTTTTCATTTAGTGAGAAGCATGTTGTTAACAAGGCAAATAAGATTTATATTTAATTCAGTGGGAATATATTGAGAACAGGGAAAAAATGTTAAAAATGCACTCACAGTATTGACAGAAAATATTAGATGGACTAGCTGAAAATTTGAAATTAACACCTTCCTCATCTATGAACAACTAATTTTTGACAAGGGGGTACAAGACATCAAATGGAGAGAGAAGGGTCTTCTCATCAAATGGTCCTGGGAAAATTGGTGGAAAATGCAGAAGAATGAAACTGGACCACCACACACACACAAAAGTCAACTCCAAATGGATCAAAGAAATGGACATTAAACCAGAAGCCTTAACATATATGGGGGGGAGGGGACTGATGAAACACTCCAGAATGTTTGGCTTTGGAATAACCTTTGAAGAATCAGGTCCAACAGCAAGAAAAACAAAAATGAAAATAAACCAATGGGACTGAACTCTCCAGCAAAGCAAACCACAACCAAGACAGAAAGACATCCTACTCAATATAAGATCTTCACAAGCCATATATCAGACACCGGGCCAATAACCAAAATATACAAATAGCTCACAAAACTCAGCAAAAAATAAAAAATAGGGAAAGGACCTGGATGGAAGTTTTACTAAAGAAGAGATCTAAATGGCCTGTAGACACATGACCAAAAAAAAAAAAAAAAAATGCTCAAAGTCACTGGCTATTAGAATAAAAACAAGATACCAATTTATGACTATAAGAATATATTAGGTGGTCCGGGAGGTGGCACAGTGGATAAAGCATCGAACTCTCAAGCATGAGGTCCTGAGTTCAATCCCCGGCAGCACATGTACCAGAATGATGTCTGGTTCTCTCTCTCCTCCTATCTTTCTCATTATTAAATAAATAAAATCTTAAAAAAAAAAAAAGAATATATTAGGACAAAAGCAAGTGCTGGGAAAGATATGGGTAAAGAGGAACGTTTCTACACTGTTGGTAGGAAGGCAAGTTGGTTCAACTCCTGTGGAAAACAGCCTGAAGTTTCCTCAGAACACTAGAAATTAATCCTCTCCTAGAAACCTATCCCAAGAGCACAAAAGCAGCTATCCAAAAAGATCTATGTAGGCAGTTGGGCAGTGGAGCACCCAGTTAAGTGCCTAGAGTACTATGTGCAAGGACTCATGCAAGGAACTGGTTTAAAGTCCCACTCCCCACCTGCTGCAGGGACATTTCACAAGTGGTGAAGTGGGTCGGTCTGTAGGTGTCTATCTTTCTCTCTCCCTCTCTACCTCCCCTCTCAATTTCTCTCTGTTCTATTGAATAAAATGGGAAAAGGAAAAAATGGTTGCAGGAGAGGTGGATTCTAGTGCCAGCACGGAGCACCAGTGATAATCCTAGAGGCAGAGAGAGAGAGAGAAAAGAAGGAGGAGAGGGAGGAGAAAAAAAAGAAGGAGGAAAGAAAGGTATCTATGTACACCTATTTTCATTTATAGTAGCACAGTTTTTGGTCACTGGGGTTATCAATATGGCTCATACCTGCACAATGTATCCAATGCTCCCAACAACACTTTTTTGTTTTTTGTTTTTAACACAAAGAAATTGAGAGGGAGAAAGAAAGAGAGCAGCAGTACTTCCTCACCACTCATAAACATTCTCCTCTGAAGATGGGCCCAAGGCCTTGCATCTGGGCCTTTGAGCATGATAATATGTGTGCTTTACTGGGTGCACCACCACCTGGTCCTGAGAACAGCATAATTTGTAATAGCCCAAACCTAGAAGCAACCCAGATGCCCAAAGACAGACAAGTGGTTAAGAAAACTGTAGAGGGAGTCAGGCGGTAGCGCAGCGGGTTAAGCACACATGGCCCAAAGCGCAAGGACCCAAGTAAGAACCCCAGTTCAAGCCCCCGGCTCCCCACCTGCAGGGGAGTCGATTCACAGGCGGTAAAGCAGGTCTGCAGGTGCCTATCATTTCTATCCCCCCTCTGTCTTCCCCTCCTCTCTCCATTTCTCTCTGTCCTATCCAACAACAATGACATCAATAACAATAACTACAACAATAATAAAAAACAAGGGCAACAAAAGGGTAAATAAATATTAAAAACTATTTAAAAAAAGAAAGAAAATTGTAGAGAGAGTTTCTCAGCTGTGGGAAATGATGGCATCTTCTTTTTCATATGTTGGATAGAACTTGCAGGAATCATGCTAAGTGAAGTAAGTCAGAAGGAGAAGGATGAATACCTAATGGTCTCACTCATAAGTGGTAGTACTTAAGCAAGGCAAAAAAAAGGAAACAGAGAGAGAAACTTAAGACTAGGTGAAGTATACCGCAGCAAAGCAAAATCTAGGGGCCAGGGGTCAGAGCAGGAGTTTTGGATCTGCAGGACGTGTTGTTGAAGAGACACTTGGGTTGGTGGTAGGCAGACACCTATGATGTCAAGATAAGAAACTGTACCTGGGAATAGGCACCCAGACTCCCAGTTGAGGACACATGTAATCACACACAAGGACCTGGGTTGAGCCCCTGCTCCCCACTTGGCAGGAGGAAAGCTTCACAAGAGGTGAAGCAGATCTGTAGGTGTCTACTTTTTCTCTCTCCTTCTCTGCCCCCCCCTCAATTTCTCTCTGTCCTGTCTCACAAAAAGGAGAAAGAAAAAGAGGGAGGGAAGGGAGGGAAGGGAGGAAGGGAGGGAGGGAGGGAGGGAGGGAGGAAGGAAGGAAGGAAGGAAGGAAGGAAGGAAGGAAGGAAGGAAGGAAGGAAGGGAGGAGAAAAACACCCACCAGGACCAGTGGATTCATGGTTTGGGCACCGAACCACAATAACCCTAGTAGTAATTTAAAAAATAAATAAATAAAAAACAAAAATAAAGATACTGTACCAATGTGTTAACAACTATCCTTTAAACCTTTATTTTCCCAATAAAATGGTTTGGAAAATAAATAAATAAATAAATAAATAAATAAATATCCAGTCATAGATAAAAATACAGGGACCTCACAACTACTTTCTTATTTGAAAGAGGCAGAAACAAAAAGGAAACGGCCAACAGATTTAACTAAACGATTGAAAGCAGTGCATGTTGGTCTGGAAAGATAATTCACTGGGTAAGGTGCCTAACTTGCCATACTCAGCCCAGGTGCCAATCTAGAAGATGGCACTTGGTGCTGTAGTGTCTCTCTCTTTCTCTCAATCTGAATGAAAAAGTGGTTTGGAACAGTGAAATTATGTGTGTGTAAGGCTCCAGCCCCCCCAAAAAAAATTAATTTCTCAATAAAGAAATTAAAACAACAACAAAAAAAAAGGCTCCGGCCCCCAAAGTAAAAAAAAAAAAAAAAATGCATGTTTAATTAAAAAAAAAGCAATACAATCTAAGGCAAACAGCAAATTGGAATGATATATACAAAAATAAAAATGTTTAATATTGATAGTTTTAAAATAAACAATGAAAAATATTTATGCAAAGTATGCCAGGAATAATTTATATAGCATATTTTTTACTTTAAAATATAGTTTCAAATTTTGGTTTTTAAAATAGCTATTTTAAAGTAATTAGACAATCTGTCTATCAATGACAGCAAAGTTAACTAAATTATCATAATCCACAAAATAGAATACCATGGAAATAATATACCTACATTTAACTTGCACGATATAATACTGAACAAAAGAAAATTAGAAGAGAATACGTTTATTATGATTCTACATTTCATTATACTTTTGCCACCAGGACCTGGCAGCTACACAATTCTACTGCTCCCTGAAGACCTTTCTTTTTCATCGTCTTCTTTTTCCCTTTTAATTTCAGATAAAAAGAAACCACATCATCACTCTATCATTCAAGAAGCTTCCCCTTGGTGCCTTGCGTAGTGCTCCCATGTAACAGTAAGGTCAACACAGGTCTACATGTAAGATAAAGTGCACACTACATTGGGTGAGCTATCTCCCAGTCCTAGATGTTTTCTGTTTTTAAATCACATATGTATGTACTTGTACACACATCCACACACAGAGACACACACAGACACAGACACACACACACACACACACACACACACACACACACACACACACACACACACATTCTAAAGAACACATCTGAGTGGCAAAAAGCAAGAAGAGAGAGGAAATCCCCATCCAGTCATTCACTTTTCACCTGTTTGTTTTACAACAGATTATCCTAAAATGCTATGGAAAGGGGCCAGACAGTGGTACACTACAGTGTACAAAGGCCAGGGTTCAAGTGTCTGGTCCCCATCTGTAGGAAGAAAGCTTCATGAATGGTGAAGTGGAGCGTCAGGTGTCTATCTCCCTCCTCTACCTCCTGCTCCCCTCTCAATTTCTCTCGTCTATCCAATGATAAATAAATAAAATTTTAAAAAGAGAGAAAGCGCAGGGGCAGATAGCATAATGGTTATGGAAAGAGACTCTCATGCCTGAAGCTCCAAAGTCCCAGGTTTAATCCCCTGCACCATTATAAACCAGAGTTGAGCATCCCCTGGTAAAAAATTTTTAAATTTTTAAAAATTTAAAAAAGGGGGGAAAAAAAGTTACAGAAAATAATGTTGTGGTAGCCACTTCTGACTGGCAAATCTTCTTTACTTTCTGAATAACAAAACTCCCATTTTTTAACTGGGCTCAATGTTGCTTGGTCAAAAGACTACATCTCTTAGCGCCCCTTGTAGCTAGGTACAGCCATGTTCTAAGTCTCATTAGTAAAATATAAATTAAAAGTTCTGGCACATGCTGGTAGACTTAAAATTTTGTGATGAGTGCTATTTACTCCCCCTTTTTTACTCATTCTAGGTTGTTAGTAGAAATGAAAATGTGATGGTTGGAACTCCAACAGCCAAGAAACTTGGCTACACCAAATGATAGCAAGATAAATGGAACCTTGGTCCCTTGGCAAAGGGAGCTCCCCTGCCAGATTAAGATATTTTAAGATAACTATTACAGTCAAAATCTGAGTTTAACATAAACAAATGTCTAAATTTAGCAAATTAACAGGTAATGAATGTTAACTGGCAAATGAAGTGCAACCTCACTATCAGTTAAGGAAACAAATTAACAAAGTAAGCTGTTGTGGTTCAACTATCAACTAAGTAAAGAGTATTTTTGTTTTGGCAATAGCGTCCAAATCTCATCAAGTACTGATAACACTGAAATAGGTCTACTAATACTGCAATGGATCAGAATTTGGTGTGGCTATTTATGGAAAGCAATTTGGCAATATATGCCAAGAGTCTATTTAATTTTTTAATAACAACAATATAATATTTTAAAAAAAACCTGAAGGGTCTGAGATTTTTAGATTGCTTTCAAGCTATGAAGTTAACCAGCCACAATCTATGAATGTCAGCAAAAGTAAGATTCCCATATAAGAGAAATAGGAATGCATTGCAACAGGAAGAACAAAAAATAATAATCATCCATCAGACAAACCCACAGTCATCATCATACTCAATGATGAGATGCCTAAAGCTTTCCCTCCTAGGCCAGGAAGAGACTAAGCTGCCCACTACCATTGCTACTGTTCAACACAGTCTTGGAAGTACTAGCCATAGCAATTAGGTAAGAGAAATAAAAAGGGATTCAAATTCTAAGGAAGAAGTAAAACTATCACTATTTGCAAATGACATGGTAGTATACATAGAAAAGACAAAAGAACCTAATAGAAAACTCTTGAGGGCCAGGCAGTGGCACACCTAACTGAGCACACTTGTTGTCATGTGCAAGGACCTATATTCAAGCCCCTGGTCTTCACTTCATGATAGGTGAAGCAATGCTACAAGTGTCTTTCTCTCTCCCTTTATCCTCTCCTCTTCTCAATTTCTCTGTGTTCTATCAAATAAAATAACTAAATATTAAAAAAAAAGAAAGAAAGCTCTTATAAATCATTAGGAAATAAAACAAAGTGGAAGGATACAAAATAAATAAACAAAAAAAAATCAATGTGAAAGTAGTAAACTAGAACAAGAAAGATTATTTACAATATTTGTAAATAATTGTATTTTTACAATCCTATTTACAATTGCATCAAAAAGAATTAGGTATCTAGGAATAAATTTAATAGAGAAGATAAAAAACTTATACACTGAAAAATATGAATTATTATGAAAGGAAATAAAAGAGGACGGGAAAGATCCCATGTTCATAGATTGGAAGAATTAACATCACTAAAATGGCCATCTTATCCAAAGTAATATATAGATTCAATGCAATCCCTGATGAACATATTTAGTCATTTATTTATTTATTGCTACCAGGGTTATTGCTAGGGCTCAGTATGAATCCACTGCTCCTGGAAACCATTTTTCCTATTTTTTTATCCTTCCATTTTATTTAATTTTTTTATAAAATAGAGAGGTAGACAGAAAGGAAGATAAAAAGAGAGACACCTGAAATCTTGCTTGCTCATGAGACTTCCCCCATACAGGTAGAGACCAGGGGTTTGAACCAGGGTCCTTGTACATGATAATGTGTGTGCTCAAGTGGGTGTATCACCACTCAGCTCCATCCCAATGAACTTCTTTAAAGGAGCAAAACTAAAGCTTCTAAAGTTTCTCTAGAACCATGGAAGTTCAACACCACCAAAGCAATTCTGAGAAAGAAGAACAAGAAAAGAAGCATCCCATTTGCAATTATACTGCAGGGCTATCATAATCAAAACTGTGTGGTACTGGAAGAAAAGCAGATGTTCAAATTAATGGAACAGAACTGAGAATCCAAAAATTATTTCTCACACATATGCATACTATGTTTATGACAAAGAAGTCCAAAACACTAAATGAAGAAGACAGCCTTTTAACAATTAGCATTAGGAAAACTGGTTAGCTACATGCAGAAGAAACAGTATTACCACATGTCACCATGCACAAAAGTCCATTCAGAATGGATCAAAGCCTTGGGCGTTAAATCAGAAACTATAAAATATACAGAAGACAGCATTCATTATGTCTACACAATGTCTGCTACAGAAATGTCTTCAAAGACTCAAATCCAACAGCAAGAAAAACAAAAGACTAAAGAAAAGCAATTGGATTGCACCAACTGAAAAGTTTCTGCACAGCAAGAGGAACTATCACCAAAGCAGAAAGATATCCTACAGGATGGGAGAAGATACTTACATGCCATACATCAAGACAAAAGCTAGTAAACCAAAATACATATAGAACTCATAAAACCCAGCAACAACAAAATATTATAAAATGAAGAAAGAACGGAGCAGATCCTTCATCAAAGAAAGGATTCAAAAGATACTCAAAGCCACTGATAATCAAAGAAATACAAATCAAGACAACAATAAAATAACATCTCACCTGGGAGTCAGGCGGTAGCCCAGCGGGTTAAGCACACGTGGTGCAAAGAGCAAGGACCAGCGTAAGGACCCCAGTTTGAGTCCCTGGCTCCCCACCTGCAGGGGGGTCGCTTCACAGGCGGTGAAGCAGGTCTGCAGGTGTCTGTCTTTCTCTCCCCGTCTCTGTCTTCCCCTCCTCTCTCCATTTCTCTCTGTCCTATCCAACAATGATGACATCAATAACAACAACAACAATGAAAAACCACAAGGGCAACAAAAGGGAAAATAAATAAATATAAAAAATTAAAAAAAAATAACATCTCACCTCTGGGAAAACATCCTACATCAAAAAGGGCAGAAACAAGCTCTAGATATGACGTAAAGAGAAAGGAACATGTTTACACTGTTGGTGGGAACATAAACTGGTCAGTTCCTGTGGATAACAATTTGGTGGTTCATCAAAACTTTTAAAACGTGCTGCTTTTGCACAATAAAAAAAAAAGTGCTGCTTTGCCATGTGTGTAATCCAGGTTCAAGCCCTGCCCATACCACTTTGGAGGAAGCTTTGGAATTGTGTCTGTTCTCTTCTTTGCCTCTGTCTCCTCTCTCTCCCTCTTTCTCTATCTGCAAAAGTTGATTTGGAGGTTAAGTCCAAGCAACAACAAATCATTAAAAGAAAGTACCGTAGGGAGCTCTCCTAGGTACCTGTCCAAAAATTAATGGCAGTGCTATTTATAATAGCCAAAATTGGAAACAATCTAAATGTCCAACAATAGATGAGTGGTTAAAGAAGCTGTAGTATATATATACAACTGTCAGAAATGGTGAAATCTCTTTTGCTACAACATATATTGAACTGGAGGGAATAAATAAGCCAGAGCGAGGAGGACAAATACCAGATAATCTCACCCATAGGTGGGGCCTAAGAAACAAAGCAGTAGCCAAGCAGTGGCAAACCCAATAGAGCCACACATGTTACCAGGTTCAAGCCCACTGTGCCTTCCAACCCGTACTCATCTGGGGAGGGGATGGGGGAGAAGCTTCATGGGTGGTGAAGTAGTCCTCTCTCTCTCTCTCTCTCTTTTCTATCTCCAACTTCCCTCTCAATTTCTATCTCTATCCAAAATAACTAAGAACATTCATATAGTGGCAAAACATACACCATCACCTCCACCCCCATTTCATATTTTTATTCTCCCTATGCCCTCTAACAGTTTTTCCCAAATGAAGTAGTGAGAGGTGCACAGAACAGGGCAAATAAAACTTCAGTTTCCTGGTAAAGAACAAAAAGGAATCATTCAATTAATTGGAGGAGGGGAGAGAAAGACAACGGACTTAGGGAAGTGACTTCATAATGTTGTTTATAAACCTCCTAGTTACATAAGCATGGATTTGATTCTAAAGAGCATAAAGCAGAAGATGTTAGCCACTGAATTATGGGACAGATGATCATCAAATTACAAACACTGAGTGGCAGAAAAATGAAACAGATCAGAATAACCATGCAAAGCTTCTGAAAACAAAATATTGAAACTATAACCTATAGGAGGTGAGCCTGAACTTGCAGCCTAAACCCAGCAGAATAAATAACTTACTAGAACAAAAACATTCATATTATCTATAGAATTAAAACAAGTATCTGTTAACATAGAATTAGAATATACAGGGTCAGAGAGATAGTAGTGATAACCCAACAAAATTCCATGTCTCTGAGGCCCCAGAGGTCCCACTCAGTTCAATCCCTTGTATCACAGTATGACAGCACTGAGCAATGCTCTTGTCTTTCTCTCTTTCGTTCTCATAAATAAATCTTTCTTTTTATTTGTCTGTCTACACTTTACCATACAGGAGGACCCAGCATCATATGGGACCACCATGCATAGCAAAAAAGAAAGCTCCATGAACACTGAAGAAGGGCTATGATATTTCTCCTTCTCTCTGTGTCTCTCTCCTTCTGTAACTATCTGAAATTATAAGGGGGAAATAAGTTTGCTGGGAGCAGTGAAATCACACATATGGAAGGCTTTGGCTTTCTGTTTATCTCTGGGTGGTAAAAATACACAAAAACAAAAAAAAATTTTTTAAGTATTTGGTCTTGGGTAAGTAGCATAATGAAAACAATGTAACAACAAGCAGTTTGCCACTGGTTGGCTACTGCTTTGTTTCTTAGGGCCCACCTATGGGTGAGATTATTGTTACACAGAGAGACTTTCATACCTGAGATTCTGAAGTCCCAGGGTCAATCCCCCATACCACCATAAGCCTTTTTTTTTTCTTTTTACCACACGGCCTCTTCGACCTTCTACGACTCCATTACTATTGGAACTCCATTCTACGACCTTCTACAACTCCATTACTATTGGAACTATTCAGCTCGTCAACGTATATAAGCCTCCCAGTGCCTCATGGGATAATGAGGTCCTGCCTAGCCCGAATCACCCAGCCTTTTACATTAGTGACTTTAATAGTCATCACCAAGACTGGGGATATTCCTCCACTCGTGCTGACGGCTCTATCTTAGCCGACTGGGCTTCAGCGAATAACCTCTCCTTATTATACGATCCCAAACAGCCAGGCTCTTTTCACAGTGCTAGATGGAATAAAGACTCATCACCCAACCTGTGCTGGATTAGCACAGTCAACGGCCAAGCCTTTCCCACTACGAGACAAGTTCTCAAGATCTTCCCGCACAGTCATCACCGCCCAGCTATCATCCACATTGGTCTCCAGCTCCCACTGATTCTGTGCTCGGAGAAACTAAGATGGAACTTTCGGAAAGCAAACTGGCGTCTGTTCAGTGATCTTACCAACAAATCTATTCCTGCAATTCCAATTAACTCTATCCCCTCTGAAGATTCTTACAGGCGCTTCCACCAAGCCATCTTCAAAGCAGCTTCCCAAGCCATTCCTCATGGGAGACGTGCTAACTATACGCCTTGTCTTGATGCTGAATGCGAGCAACTACTAAAGCAGTATGATGAGTCGGGCGACCCAGATGTGGCTGACCATCTCATTGCCTCCCTGGATGTAGCACGCCAAGCCCGCTGGCAACAACTCACGGAAAGTCTGAACTTCACCCACTCAAGTAGGAAGGCCTGGAAGCTTCTTCACATTCTGGGTGCCAGTAGCCAACCCCTCCCGTCTCCCATCCTCCCGTATCTCCAAACTCAGTGGCCAGTCACCTAACTCAAGTTGGACGTGCTAAGATCGACCCAGTCTGGAAAAGAGAAATTTCCCATGAGTGGTCATCCCACTTCCAGTTATCTTGTCCATCTCCAAAACTCTCTCCCTTTACACTGTCTGAACTGGAAGACGCTTTGAAGAGGGTTAAACCGGGAACAGCTGCTGGCTATGATAACATCACCCCAGAACTCATTCTTAACCTGGGTCCCGCGGCAAAGAAGTGGCTCGCTTCATTCCTGTCCCACATCTTGGAATCTGAGTCTATGCCC
Source organism: Erinaceus europaeus (assembly GCF_950295315.1). Taxonomy (NCBI): domain Eukaryota; kingdom Metazoa; phylum Chordata; class Mammalia; order Eulipotyphla; family Erinaceidae; genus Erinaceus; species Erinaceus europaeus. The sequence goes on from NC_080171.1 coordinate 104,535,672, forward strand.
AAAGTTTGGCGGCGTGCGAAGATTATAGCGGTTTTGAAACCAAAGAAAGACCCAACACTGGCAGCCAGCTATAGACCAATTTCTCTCCTCTCCGTGTGTTACAAACTCCTTGAGAGGCTGCTTCTGTCACGTATTTCTCATCTTACAGAGAAATTCCTATCACCCGCCCAAGCTGGTTTCCGCCCAGGAAGATCTACCTGTGAACAAGCCCTGGCCCTCTCACCTTACATTGAAAATGGATTCCAGAAGAATTTAAAGACGGGTGCTGTCTTTGTTGATATCACAGCAGCCTATGACACGGTCTGGCACCATGGTCTCCTAGTCAAGATCTCAAGATGCCTGCCTCCATGGGTGGCCAACACTATATCGTTTCTTCTCCAAAACAGAAGATTCCGGGTGCATCTGGGTGACAAGTCTAGCAGATGGAGACTTGTCTCAAGTGGCCTCCCCCAGGGCTCTGTTCTGGCTCCTATGCTATTTAATATTTACATCAATGACCTCCCAGAAAATTCTTCAAGGAAGTTCATCTATGCCGATGACATCTGCTGTGCAACTCAGGCATCCAAGTTCGACATCCTTGAGGAAACACTCACAAAAGATATGTCTCTGATATCTGATTACTGTAAAAAATGGCAACTAATCCCTAGCACTGCAAAAACGGTATCATCTGTTTTCCATCTACACCATGCCTCGGCCTCGCGTGAGCTTAATGTGCAGCTTGGCGATACGAGAATCCGGCATGAAGCCCAGCCAGTCTATCTTGGCGTTACTCTCGATCGCACCCTGTCATTTCACGAACATCTCATAAAAACTGCAGCAAAGATGGGCACGAGGAATAATATCATTGCAAGACTGGCCAGCTCCTCATGGGGCGCGAGCGCTTCCACACTACGATCATCCTCTCTGGCATTATGCTATTCCACTGCAGAATACTGTGCCCCAGTCTGGTTCCATAGCCCCCATGTCCACTTGGTCGATTCCAAATTATATTCCTCCATGAGGATCATTTCTGGAACCATCCGTTCCACCCCGGTTCCATGGCTGCCAGTTCTTAGCAACATCGCCCCGCCAGATATTCGTCGGGATGCGGCATCATCTAAGTTCATTTCCCACGTCTACGCTCGACCGGACCTGCCAATATACGCGGATATCTTCGCCCACCCTGTCCAACGCTTGACGTCTCGTCACCCAATCTGGTCCCCTATGCCTACACTGAACTTCTCTGTTCCAGTCTCTTGGAAACAGAGTTGGCAGTCAGCTGAGGTAAAGAACAAACACCTCATCGCAGACCCCCGCAAGTGTCAACCCGGCTTTGACCTAGCACATTATGATTGGACCCTCCTCAATCGCTATCGAACAGGCCATGGCGGATGCGCTGCTATGTTCCATCGCTGGGGAGCCAGAGATGACCCGAACTGCCCCTGCGGCTACAGACAGACTATGACCCACATAGTCAACGACTGCCACCTCTCCAGATTCAAAGGAGGTCTCGAAACTTTACATCAGGCTCAACCTGACGCTGTTGACTAGCTACGGAAGAAGGGCAAACGCTAGAAGAAGAAGAACCATAAGCCAGAGCTGAGCAGTGCTCTGAAGAAAGGAAGAAAGAAAGAAATAAAGAGAGAGAGAGAGAGAAGGAAGGAAGGAAGGAAGGAAGGAAGGAAGGAAGAAAGGAAGGAAGGAAGGAAGGAAGAAAGAGGAAGAAAGGAAGGGAGAGGAGGGTAGATAGCATAATGGTTATGCAAAAAGACTTTCATGCCTGAGGCTCCAAAGTCCCAGGTTCAATCCCCCACACTACCATAAGCCAGAGCTGAGAAGTGCTCTGGTTAAAAAGAAAGGAAGGAAGGAAGGAAGGAAGGAAACATATATATATATATATATATATATATATATATATATATATTAGTATTTGGGCAACTAGTGCACTAGATTTGCATGCCTGAAGCTCAGAGATCATAAGCTCAATTCCCAGGACCATTATAAGCCAAACAGGACTTGGTCTCTCACTTGTTCGTGAAAATATATAAATACTTCTTCAATTGTCTAGGGCACAATCTAAAATTACTTGGCATATAAATAACAAGAAAAATTAAATTCATTAAGTAAAGATATCATGACTGAGATGTTAGAACTTTCTAATAAAATAATTAGTTATAAATTTATTCTAACAAGGGCAAATACACTTCAAATAAATAGATTCTCAACAAAGAAAAAGCTAACTGGAATCTTACACATGGAAATTAGAACAAACTATCTTAGTCCACTTCAAACCTTTGAAGTAGTTCAACCAATGTCTATGATTTTATAGTAAAGCTTAACTAAGGTGAATTTTTGTACATAAAGATGTTCATCCCAATATTTCTAACAGCAGTAAACTAAATTCACAACCTAACAGTGAATTAGTACAGGAAGTTATAATACCCTAAATAGAACACTACACAGTTTTAAAAACAAACAAGTCTGTCTACTGTTTAACAATATTACCATATAATAAAGGTACTCTTATAATGGGAAATGGGGTGAGGGCGGGGTAGTTTTCACAAATAATGAACACAACAAGGGCCAGAGAGGTAGCAAGAAACATACATGATTCATATGCAGGAGGACCCAGACTCAATCCCTGGCACCAACAGCCAGAGCTAAGCACTGCTCTGATCAGAAAATTTTTTTAAAAAATTTTTAAAAAATGCAACAAAGTCAAACACAAAACCATTTATCTAAGGAGAAAGCAGACTAAAAGTGTAAATGGTGCTGAACTTTTAGAGGTGGGATTATAAATGACTTTTTTCTTCTTTTTGCTTTTCTACATTTTTCAAATAGGGATAATGAGCAAAAATTACTTTGAAAACAATAATTAACTGCTCTCTGCCAAAAAGAAAAAGAAAGAAAGAAAGAAAGAACATCCTATGGTGCAAACTTTCTCAACATTATCTCTTAGGATAGTAAAGCACAGTATAAATTTTCCAACCAAAATTTTTTTAAGAATAAAAAAAATGTTCTTTGAATGCAAGAATATAAATTACTCTTGTTTCTAGTCCTTCAATCACTCACTATGGTACAGAAAAACATTCCTACTGTTGATGGTTAATAAGTAATGTGGCATTATTCAAAACTATTCAAATCAGATCAGTCTTCCTTATTGGGGGTAGGGGAGACTTAATGTGACACATTTGCAAGAACACCATTGCAAAGTAGCTTAGTCTCTGTGGACAATTACAGAATGTCAAGCTGTCACATGGAACACCACTAATAACTAAACTGTTATTCTGATTCCTTATATCTTAAAGGTCCCCATCCTCTGAAACTGTCAAAGAGGCCCTTTCCCCTCCATCTGTTCTACAGCACCAGGCTTAACATGAAAGGCTAACAGCAGAATCCCTTTGGACCTGTCAGTTTGGCTCATCAACCACCAAGATGAGCCAACCCACTCTGGCCATGGTCCGTCCTTCATCCGACTCCCGGGCAACAAGTGGAGAGCAGCGCTTTGGTAGGACACTGGGGTGTCAGACCATTCATGTTAGAACCTCCATGACTGAAATACAGCATTTCCAAACCACAGCAAGCTGTGACTAATTTTCAGGATAAGAAATGTACCCTGGGCTTTTGCCCTTTAAACATGGGTATAACTGCTTAGTAGATTAGAGGTGTGCTATTAAAAGCAAATAACATCTTAAGAGAGCACAAAGTCAGCTATGGTACCTGGAAAATTTGGTTTCTTCTTCAATCTTTCTGAAATGTGATTAAGTGTGACCTTTAAGAGTAGTGGATTAACCCATCGATTTTGGTTAAAAAAAAAAAAAAAAAAAAAAACCTTGCATATGACACACAGGAGTGTGCCCTGTCGAGGGAGGAGCCACCATGGCAGCTGGGCCTAACCATCTCATTGTGCAGGGAAAGTTCCCAAGATTTATCTCAATTGATTTTACTTGCAAGAAAAACACATCATAAAACTGCAACCTCAGCAGAACACTAAAGGTCACTCTTGGTTTCTTGAGGGATGAACTTGATATCAATAGTTATTAGGGCACATTCATGCAAGATACACAGGAGAGACAGGGAAAAAATGCTAGTAATCCTATTTAATCCTGATGCGGCCCTAAATCAGGCTCTGCAGACTGTGAGAAAAATCAAGGAAAAAAACCTGAATATTCCTTAGGTAGATGAGATTCTGCACAGATTCTGTACGCATGTGCTCGTATTTGGAGACAGAAAGAGAGCAATGACAAAGTGGTGATTCCCGAGGCCTATACAGGTAAGGTATGGCGCAAGGAGCTGGAAAATCAAGTCAGTGTTCACCGCTGCTCAAAGTAGACGTGACTAAAGGTCCAGTAGGGTGCCAGGCTAGCCCCAGCAGGAAAACATATGGAATAGCAAAAGTGGCCAGGACAAGGCCTTACAATCAGAAAGGGCTAAAAAAGAAACATACAAACTGGGCATTCTGAAGCTGCAGTTTTAATCTGTCCACCAGCTGTTGAAAGACTTTTAGAACCCCACATTGCCCTAGGCCCACATTCAATTCTCAGTAATAGTAGGAAATTAAAGAAAAAAAAAGAAAAAAAAGGGAGTCCGGTGGTAGCGCAGTGGGTTAAGCGCACGTGGTGCAAAGTGCAAGGACCAGAGTAAAGATCCCAGTTTGAGCCCCCGACTCTCCACCTGCAGGGGAATTGCTTCACAGGCAGTGAAGCAGGTCTGCAGGTGGCTATCTTCCTCTCCCCCTCTCTGTCTTCTCCTCTTCCTCTCCATTTCTCTCTGTCCTATCCAACAAGCACAACATCAATAACAACAACAATAACTATAATAATAAAACACCAAAGGCAAAAAAAATTAAGGAAAATAAATAAATATTTAAAAAATTTAAAAAAAGAAAAGAAAAAAAACTATCAGAAAGAGGAGGAAATTCAAAAAGAACAACAACAACAACCAAAAAAAAAAAAAAGGTAGAATTTCTTCAAAAGAATACAGAATTGAGGACTGGGAGATGACTTACCTCGTAGAGTGTGTATACTACCATACCTGAGGGCCAGGCTCCAGACCCTGATCACCACATAAGAGCACCTGCACTGTGAAACTTCATAAGCTTACAGCAGTGTGTCTCTCCTCTCTTCTCTACCTTTCACCTTCTATCTTAAAAAAAAAAAAAGTCCACCAGGATCAGAGAAATACTGAAGGCAGATCCCCAGCAACAACCCTAGTGACAAAAATAAAATAAAATAAAATAAGGCCGGGGAGACAGCATAATGGCTATACAAAAGACTCTTCTTATCTAAGGCTCTGATGGCCCAGGTTCAATCCTCAGCTCCACCATAAGCCAGAGCTGAGCAGTGCTCTGATCTCTTTCACTGTTGTCTTTCTCTGTAACTTTCTCTCTTTCTCTGTCTCTCTCTCCCCCTCTCTCCTCCTTCTCTCACTCTCTTTACCATTACAAATAAATTAAATGAAATGTTTTAAAAAATAAAAATAAATCCAAATGGTCTGGGAGTGGATAAAGCATTGGACTCTCAAGCAGGAGGCCTGAGTTCAATCCCCAGCAACACGCGTTACCAGAGTGATGTCTGGTTCTTTCTCTCTCTCCTATCTTTCTCATCAATAAATAAATCAAATCTTAAAAAAATAAATAAGTAAGTAAAAAATAAAATAAATCCAAAATTGATATGTGTGTATATAGAGACAGAGATAATATGCAAGTACACATGGAGTTTTCACTATCTTGAAATAAAGTTGTTTTTTCTTCAACCTAACACTATAAAAAGTTAAGTTAAGCCCAGGAGATGTTTCTTACACTGTGGAATAAGCTTAGTCATATTTGTGGCCAACTAAGGAAAGATGAGATACAATGTGGTGTTATATATAAGAAAGCTCTTCAGTAGAGGTAAGGGCAGGTGGGATGAGAAGGATTTGGGAAGGAGTGGAAAGGAAAGGGTGATTGAAACAAAGCAAAGCTATCAGAAAAAGGAAAATTAAAAAGTACAAACCATGTTTCAAGAATAGAATATGGAACAGTTTGACTACAGGAGGATACATATAGGGAAGAAGGAGAGAGATGGGAGGCACTCGGGAGGCTGTGCTGAATACAGCTGCCCTCAAGAGACCATGAGACAGGACACAGCCAGTGGGAAGAGTAGGCCGTAGGTGGTAATTCACAACCTGATTTTGGCTGAAGGTGTCCAAAAAGAAAAGTCACTCTAAAAGAGACAGGGTCAGGGAAAAGAAACTAGGAAATCAATATAAATTACAAATATAAGAGTATCTTTTTTTTGACAGTAAAAGATACAATCAGTAGCAACCTCAGAAGAATGCCTTCAAAAGACTTCAAGGTCAGATATCTTGCTATTTTTTCTGTAGGGAAGGCTCCCCAAATAACAGCATGCAGGCCCCATTCCCTGCAAGAAATTCTCTTCATCTAAAGGAGCCCCACTCAGTTTTTAATCCTCTGTTTTGTGTTTAAAGCAATTATTATTACCTGATATTATTTACACCTTCTCCCAACAGAATATGCTCCTAAAGGCAGAGACTTCAAAGACTTTTTTTTATGTACTACTTACTAACTACTGAACTATATACAGGCTCTCAATAAATATAGGATCATCTACTAGAAAGATTCCATGACAGCCTCAAGCACAACACATCAGGAAACCCTAGACTCAATACACACACACACATATGCACACATACTCTAGTCAGTCTATCTAAATTACAGCTTATGAATCTAGACAGTAGAGCTTGTGATCAATTGTAAGGCATGTCCCAGACAATGTGTTCCCAGTAACAATTAAAAGTATATGAGACTGTCAATTATTCAATGATAAAGCTGATCAGATTCAAGGTTATCGCTCTAACATTTCGGCCACTCATCTGCATTTCAGTGAGCTTTCTTGAATGAGAAAAAGAACAAGATGAGGGGTAACTGGTAAGTGAATTTCTGTAAGGATTAACCCAAATACCACGTGTACTTGTTCTAAAATCTAAATTGGGATGAAAAAGAATACTTGACTTGGTCACAGACTACAGACTCTACCTTAAGGTCTAATTGTTTTTTCTTTTTCTTTTTCAGATAGAAAGATAGGTACCTGAACACTGATTAGCTGTGGCTTACCATGATGCCAAGAATTGAACCTGGGGCCACTAGCACCTCAGGCATGAAAGTCTGGTACACAAACCACTATACTATCTCCCCATCCCAGATATGATTTCTTTCTTACCCAATCATTAAAGTCAGTGCCTTTCAAAGATCTATTCTACCCCCTGCCCACATCCCAAGTTAAACATTAAAACTGTGAAAATATACACAATTAAAAGGAGGTTAGTCCTGGGCATATACAATGGTTCTTTCCAGCTTCTAGATCTGTGATGGGTGGGTGGGTGCATGTATTCAACAGACCACATGTGGGTGTTTAATTAAATGTAAATTAAATATAAGGATGGGAAGACAGCATAGTGGTCATGCAAAAAGACTCTCACTTGAGGCAACAAACGTCCCAGGTTCAATCGCCAGCATCACCATAAGGCAGAGCTAAGCAGTACTCCAAAGAAGGTAGATGTCAATGTATCTACCTTCTCTTGCCATCCTAATCACAAGGAAAGCATTCAGTACAAAAGCCATATAATAAAACAAAAACAGTGGCCCAGGTAAAAGGGTAACCAGAGAAAAGAACATGGCTACCATTCATTGTGTGTCATCTTGCATCCAGTCCAAGCACAGTCCAAACATGATGTGGCCAAGCTAAAAGCCCTTACAAGCAGACATTAATGGCCACAGAGTAAAGCACGTGAAAGAAGAAAAAGCATCAGCAAGTATTCAGAACTCTTGGCTCTGAGAACAAGTCACCTTAAAACAATTTTATTCTTTTACATTTCCTTTATTCCTTTCACATTTCCAGCTATTTGTCTACAAACTTCTGCTTCACAAGCAAAACTGAAACATCTCAGAGAAGAGTTGACATTTAATCTGTGAACAGTCCCTATTTTGAGGTAAATAATAAAAAATTAATTCCACTCAGTGGCTATCTAGTAGTTATACCGAATGTATGTTTTTGAAATATACTATGGCTATGAATATGTATACTTTTGAAATATACCTTGGGTGTCAGGATAAAGCCTAATAACTATCGTTAGAAATAACATTTCAAAGTTAAAACATGAATACACACACTCAGAGGGAAAAAAGGGGAAAAGAAACCTCTCCATAACAAAGCTCAGTCAAACTCAGGTGCTGTGAGGCTTTCTATACCACACTGCAGGTCAGCTGAAGTTACTACTCCACTTTGTTCTTTTTGAGTATACTCCTTCAGTGAGTTCATGAAAAGGCTGCTCAGAAATCTGTTAGCTAAGCTGTAAAAGATAATACAGTAAGGGAAAAGACAGTAATGGTGTGACGAGGTGCTAAAAATTTCTTTAAAATAAGCACCAAAGATCTGTAAACAGTAAAACAGATAGTTACTTCTATCCCTCTATATTGCTAGATAAGGTATCTGGGGTGAATGCTTATCTCTTAAAGACAAAACAGGGACAGCAGGTCAGGCTGTGGCACATTGGTTGAGCAGGCTACCTGGATTCAACCCCCTGGTCCTCCGTCTGCAGGGGGTAGCTTCACAAGTAGTGAAGTGCTCTCTCTTCTCTCTATCTCTGTCTGTCTCTCGCTCTCTCTCTCGCTCTCTCTCTCTCTCTCTCTCTCTCTCTGTCTCCTCTCTCCTCTCTCTCCTCTTTTCCTCCCCTGTCCCTCTCCCTCCTCTCTCACTTTCTCTTTGTCCTATCAAATATAAGAAAAATAAAGTAAAGCAACCTACTTAAAATAAAAAAGCCAAGGATATTCTAGTGCTTATTATTTGGCAAACTCTGAAATGAGTAATTTTTAGGAGTTACCTCAGTCCTCATACTATCCCAATAAGGTGGATAGTCTACATGCAAAAACTGAGACACAGAGCCCATAAATAATGTCTAAAATCACACAGCTAGGATATGACAGAAGTTGTCTATGAACCCAGTTTGTTTCCAAATGCAGGCGACACTGTGCCTCACTTCCGGACTGTTCTCCTTCATGCACCTGACATTCAGGTATAATAGCCATGTCTCCTTAGCCAAATACATTAACAGAGAAAACAAGATGAGCCACTGGTGTCTACCAGGTGATTCCTGAGTAGCTCCGGGTGAAAGCTGTTTTTTCATTTTAGTAGCTATCTATGTAAATACACACACACACATAATGAATATGGAGTAAAATTTCCATTTGAAAACAAATGCATTAAGAATAAGTTAGTGAGGGAGTTGGGCGGTAGTGCAGCAGGTTAAGTGCACATGGTGCAAAGCGCAAGGACCGGCGTAAGGATCCCGGTTCGAGCCCCCGGCTCCCCACCTGCAAGGGAGTCACTTCACAGGCGGTGAAGCAGGTCTGCAGGTGTCTTTCTTTCCCCCTCTCTGTCTTCCCCTCCTCTCTCCATTTCTCTCTATCCTATCGAACGACAACATCAGTAACAACAACATTAACTACAACAATAAAACAAGGGCAACAAAAGGGAAAATAAATAAATTATTTTTTAAAAAAAGAATAAGTTAATGGAGCAGATAACATAATGGTTATACAAAGAGACTCTCATACCTGAGGCTCCAAAACCCCAGGTTCAAGTCTCCAACCCATCATAAACCAGAGCTCTGCTGAAAGAAAGAAGAGGGTGAGGGGAAAAGGGAAGGACAAAGTCAATCTATTAAAAAAATCTAAGAGCGAGGTATGGCGGTGCATATTTGTCAGGAGTATGAAGCTTGAGGAATGCATGTCAGGAGTTCTGGGCTGTAGAATGCAATGATGATCTCAAAGTTTAGCATCAGTTACCTAAGATGGGGTACACTGACCCACGTCAGAAAGGGAACATGGAAAATATGTGCATGCTGATCAGTTAAAAAAAAAAAGTAATCAAAAAGTAAAATGCCATGAAATACCCCCCCCCCAAAAAAAAAATCAAAGATTTGATAAGATAGCTGGCCTAGTAGAACACACCTTATCATGCATGAGGGAAACCGTGAGTCTGAGCTCCAGCAGCACAAGGGAGCAGGGTGGACGGCACCAAGGTGACCCTATAAAGATGGCGGAGCAATGCTGAGTTGTCTCTCCTCTTCTTTTCTCCCTCTTTCTTCTCTTCTCTTCTCTTCTCTCTCTCCAAATAAAAATGACAAAAGGTGGCACATAGGTGGTGACACACCTAGTTGAGCAAACATGTTACAATGCACATGGACCCAGGTTCGAGCACCTGATCCCCGTCTGCAGGGAGGAAACTTCACATGCGATGAAGCAGAGCTACAGGTGTCTGTCTCTCTCCCTTTCTACCTCCCTCTTCCCTCTCAATTTCTCTCTGTCCCATCAAAGTAATATAAAATAAAATAAAATGTGGGCAAAACAGGCCATTCAATGATATAATGTGTGCCCAAGACCCTGAGTTCCTTCTCTGGTAACACATTAAAAATCATCGGGTGGAGGGTAGATAGCATAACGGTTATGCAAACAGACTCATGCCTGAGGCTCCAAAGTCCCAGGTTCAATCCCCCGTACCACCATAAGCCAGAGCTGAACAGTGCTCTGGTTAAAAAATTTTTTAAAAATTTAAAAATCACCACCACCACCACCACCACCACCACCACCACTAGTGGTTCCACAATAGGCATCCACGTTGAGGCAAAAGAGGTACCAGGCAAAATACCCAGAACCACTTTAAGTCAGAGCTGAACAGTGTTCTGGTAAAACTAAGAATAAGAAAGAAGAAATAAAAAAACTGGGGATATAGCATGTTGGTTTCGCAGAAAACTTCTATGTTCAAGGCACCAAAAGTTCCAGGTTTAATTGCCAGGACCACTAGAAGCCAGTGTTTAACAGTGTTCTGTTTAAAAAAGGAAATCAAGAAAGCAGCATAACAGGAATCTGGTCACCTTACCTCCTTTTTCCTTTTTCTTTCTTCCTTTCTCCACACCACCACCTTTTTTGTTTGGGGTGTGTGTTTAACCTTTGCTCAAATTGTCCTATCTACCTGGAATGTTCTTATCCCATCCCCTCCCCATCTGTCTATCAAAAACACAGGCATCTTTCTGGAGCAGGTCCACTAGTAGTCATTAGAGGGAACTCAATGGTTATCTCCTCCGTAAGATCCAGAGTCCCTTGTGTTTTCTCAGTGTGCTTCTGACCTTCTGCTCTGAACCAGGTGAACCTATGTTCAACCTCATCTTTCTCTGAACAGGAAGCAGTGTAAAGGCAGGACTTTGTTTGTTTGTTTGTTTTGTTTCTTGTGGTCACCAGAGCTTCATTGCTCTGGAATGACTTTTTCAGATAGACAGTGTGATAGATACCATAACAATGAAGCTTCTATTCTTTTTTTTTTTTGAAGCTTCTATTCGTGTCAAAGTACTTCCATGTGGTTTACCAGGAGCTTGAATATGGGTCTCACCCAAGCAAAGCAAGGCTCCTTCCAGGTGAGCTATCTTGCTTATCTCAATCATGTAGCTACATACACAGTAGACTCTCAAGAAACCTCTCCTATATGACCAACTAGGGCTCCACCTAAGACTTCTTACCTCTGTCAACAAAGAGAAAGAGCTCAATATCAATTACCTACAGCAAAATAGTAATGCCCCAGAGGACATCTAATCCTATCTAATCCTAAAACAAAAGATTCCAGTAGTAAAGTCCTGAGTCAAACCTATGAGAAACTGGGAAATCTTCTTTTTCACTAAGGCTCATCATGTGTTACTGAAAGTCTACAGACCTGAAGAGGGACAGAGCTTTTCTAAGTCTTCCACATGTGTCTAATCTTCTTCTCTGAGTACTTTACAAACAAAATACAGTAATTAACCTCAGGACCACTGAAAACCAGACAAAATTAATATTTACAAGATCAAACAGGACAGCAAAGACGAGTAGATCAAGAAGGATTTAGCTGCAGGTCAACTTGTACTCCAAACCACAAATGAAATCTGCTATGAAGATGTCTCACACTAACTCATACCACTGATAAGCTACTTCCAAGACAGAAGGAACATTAGAAAGGGTAAAGCATTTGGACTAATATCAATGTAGAGACTCCCCATAATCTATTCGTTCACTGACATCAACAAAGCAGCCAAGGCCATTAAATCTACACAGAGAATCTCATTTTAGTCAAACCTACACCACAGCACAATTGTAACTATTAATAAAGCTAAGAAAAGTAGCCATTTATCAGGCACTTACTACATGCCAGACACCATTTGAAATGCCCTAGGTATACAATCATATCTCGGAGATATTCCGGGTTAGGTTCTAGACTATCACAATGAAGCCAATATCACAATAAAGCACATCGCATGAGTGTTTTTTGGCTCCCAGTGCATTTAAATGTTATGTTCATGCTATGCTATTGTCTTCTGAGTATGCAAGAGTATTGTGTACACAGAACAGCACGCATACTCTAACTAAATGTGATAGACATACAGGTGAACACATGCTGATGGACTTGTTTGATGTAGGTGTGCCACAAACCTTCCTTCCATTTGCAGGGGGAAATGCAATATTTCTGAAGCACAATAGGCACAGTGCAATAAGATGAGTTACACTTGCATTGATTTAGTCAGTCTCAACAACCCACCAAGGTAGTTGCTATGGTTAGATCCACTGTGCAGAAGGGAGTGCAGAAAGGGATGCACCTAGGAAGGAAGAGAGGAAGGTACAGTTTGAGCCTGACATCAGACAAAGCTAGAGTGCGTAGTCATCCTACTGTCTGTCTAACTTTGCAATGATAAGCTCAAAGGTTACAGACACATCATTCACTCCCATTTTCACCACCATAGCCATAGCATCTATTTATTTCATGCCTTTGTTATGGAAGCTTCATTAAGCAGGGCAAAAGTTGTAAGTCTGTACAGCTCATTGTTAATCCTATAACATGGATTGCTCCTATGAGGAATACAAAGATTAATCTCCTCTGTACTTCTTAATGGATTACTAGTTTGGGTGTCATCATGACAAGGAAAAGGAGGAGCAAACCTCAAATTCATAATGGGAAAAGCCTGGTAAATGATCAGACAATAGCCTATCTTCCATGCCAACAATCACTGGAGAATAGCTAAGGTGAAATAGCCCCAACTTCCAAATCAAGTTTGAGTGATTTTCAGAATTTCACAGAGTGAAACAGAGGAGGGTACAGACTCAAGATTCAGGACACTGCAGAGGAAGTTCTATATGATCTCTTTCTCGAAGAATTGCCCTTGCCAAACCCAAGATCAAATATTTGCCCAAATTCAGAGGCCATGGGGTTCATCTTGCTCCACCAAATGTGACTGTATACAAACAGTAAAAGTGTGGTGTACATATGTGAAACTGTAGGGACAAGAGTTCATGGGCCCATGAGCACCGAGACCAACAGAGAAGCATATGCAGATGCATGAAGATACAAGGGTTCACAGGCCTAAAGCACCAAAACTAGAAAGGCATTTGCTCTGATTCCCTTTTTTAAAATATTGTATTTATTTGTTTGTTTATTTATTTACTTACTTATTTATGAGAAGGGTAGGAGAAGAGAGAGAAAGAAGCAGACATAACTCTGGCACATGTGCTGCCAGGGACCAAACTTGGGACCTCATGCTTGAGAATCCAATACTTTATCCATTGTGCCTCCTCCAGGACCACTTGCTCTGATTCTTAACATCTTTTTGGCTCTTGATGCAAGTTCCCTGGAAGGTGTCTATTTCCTGCCCATTAATCCAATAAAATAATAATAATAAAAACACCCAATAAGGGCGGGGGAGATAGCATAATGGTTATGCAAACAGATTCTCATGCCTGAGGCTCCAAAGTCACAGGTTCAATCCCCCGCACCACCATAAGCCAGAGCTGAGCAGTGCTCTGGTGTTTCTCTCTCTCTCTCCCGCCCTGCATCTCTCTCAAAAATAAAATAAATAAAATAAAATAAAATAAAACACCCAATAAAAGTATTTTTACAGGGGGCTGGGTGGTAGCCACCAGGTTAGGTGCACATGGCACAAAGTGCAAGGACCACTGTAAGGATCCTGGTCCAAGTCTCTGGCTCCCCACCTGCCAGGGGTGGCTTCACAAACAGTGAAGCAGGTCTGCAGGTTTCTTTCTCTCTCCCCCCTCTGTCTTCCCCTCCTCTCTTGGTTTCTCTCTGTCCTATCCAACAATAACAGTAGCAACAACAACAATATGGAGAAAATAGCCTCCAGGAGCAGTGGATTCGTAGTCCGGCAGGCAACGAGCCCCAGTGATAACCCTGGAGGCAAAAAGAAAAAAAAAGTCTTTTTACTTGCATGAACTCAAGTGAATACATCTGAAGGAGTCATGAAAAAGCAGCAGTTAACATTCACTTAGATCAGCTGATGTTTAAAAAAATTCATTTTAAAAGTTGGGACTTGTTTGGGTCTCCTCAATCCCAACACAGACAGAAAGAAAAAGGGAGTAGTTTAAGGCCTCATTCACAGAGCTGTTTGGTTTCAGGCAAGGGGCCAGCATTTCTAGCATCCTCATCTGCAAACCAGGTGGGACCACCAAATTCAACTGGCCTGATTCTAAGTCACTGGGAGGATCAAATGAGATCATGAATGGAAGTCTAGGCTGTGGCCTGCTATAAGCAATCATTACCAAGGAGGAATCACATGGAGAAAAATGCCAGAAAAGTTACAAAGTGCTTGTGCTCCTTCAAGAGGGAATATAGTTCTGGGCCGCATGGACCAGGGGTCACCCTCAATAGGCATTTAATATTCTCTTGCAATCTCTAAACAGCTTCCTTCTGCCTGAAATAATCAAGGGTAACTTAAATGGGACCTCATTCAATTTCATTTACTCTAGGACAAATGTAAGGGCATATCTAAGTCAATGGGAGGTTGGTGTCTCAATTTCCCAGATGCTAATTTGGCTAGCAACTAGAAAATCTGCCTGACTTTAGTACTATCTAGGCCCATGAGAAGAGAAAACAAAGTTTTATCTTTCTAAGAGTCTCCTAAACATCAACACCTCCTTCTACTTTCCTAGCACCTCTCCTTGACAATGATGGGGAAACTGTCATACAACTGTGGCTCCCAATGAGTATAACAAATATATCATATATATATCAGAATGTTCTGTGATGAAGAGGAAAAATATCTAATTCTAATAACTAATTCTAGTTTTTAACATTAAGAATTACACGAGACATGACCACCAATTTTAAAATGTAAATCTTTCAGTTGGGGAGGGGAAGTAACTCATCTAGCAGAAAACATACATCTTACCAAGTATAAGGGCCTCGGTTCAAGCACCAGCACCACACAGAAGCACCACAGCACCGGGAGAAAGCCCACAGACGGTGGAACAGTGCTGTGGTGACTCTCCCTCTCTATCTGAAATAGAAAGAATGAGTAAGTTGAGCTGAGAGCAGTAAAGTCACTCAGGCAGACGCCCCTAATGACACACACCACACACACCACACACCACACACCACACACACATACCACAAAAAAAAAACCTGAGTGAAAATGTGTTGAAAGTCATACACTTAAGCATGCATGAGATGACACTTATAATATAGAGATACTGACCCCCTCTTCTACCATACAGAAAGACAAGGACACTGACAAAGATGCCTTCACCCTCCAAATCCACATCACTGCCACTTCAGCACAAATGGATCAACAGCTAGGATTACCAACATATTCTACAGACTTCTGAAATCACAATGCACCTATGATAATGATATCTGTAAATTCTCTCTAGCAGCATTCTTTCTTGATGGTAAATAAGACAACCAAAGGCATCTTACATTCGGGAAAACAGAAGCAATTTGGTGAATGTGCCACCCCTCGCCATTCATACCTCCTTCCTATCCTTAAAAAAAAAAAAAAAAAAAAAAAGATCTCACTCTGGACCCATTCTGAATTCTGAAAATCCCACTTTATTTGAAACAGCCCAGTCACAGGACTAAGGGCTATCTATCCCCACTACATTTGGGGAGAGGGGGACTTTTTTTAACTCACATGCAAGGCTAAATAAGAGCACTTTCCATAGTGTGACACGATGGGCAGGATCAGAATCCAAACAAAAGCTTTTCCTTTCTTAGAAAACTCCTAACTTGAACTCAAGTATTCACTTTGCGTAGAGGCTGGTTTCTCAGGGAGGACAAGAGGAAAAAAGAAGCACCTCAGAATGACTTCAGTGAAGAGTTATAGACCAGCATGGGGCATAGTTAAAGGAAGACAAGCTTCAAGTTTAAACAGTAATTTGTGCATAATTATCCTCTCAGGTTGATACAAGATAGATTAAATAAATTAATCAAAGTACAAATTGTGCTGGCAAGCTCCAGTGCCTAGCTTCTCATAAGGCCAACCTGCCAACAGCTCCAGGGCTGCATTTCACAGTCCCCAAATAGGAGCTGGCAGGTGGGGGGTGGGGGGAAGCAGCCACGCTCCAGAGCCAGGGGCAGCAATCTGAGGGGCGGGCTGAAGGAGGGCTCTGCTGAGCTGTGACAATAGGAGCCTTAAATACAAGATCCATTACAGCCTGCATACCCAGTCATTTACACGTCACACTTGGAAATAAATCCTCAGGAAAGCAAAGACCAAGGGGAAGCAGCCATTAATATGCATTATCCAACACACAACTCAAGATCTCTGTCTGCAGAGATGAGTGTCCAAGATGCAGGAGGGCAGGGGTAGATAGCATAATGGTTATGTAAAAAGACTCTCCAGAGTCCCACATTCAATACCCCACACCACCATAAGCCAGAGCTGAGAAGTGCTCTGGTAAAATTAAAAAATAAATAAATAAGACAGAGAAAGTGTGCCTTCGGGAGTTGGGTGGTAGCACAGCAGGGGGTTAAGCACACGTGGCGTGAAGCGCAAGGACCTGCATAAGGATCCCAGTTCCAGCCCCCAACTCCCCACAGAATAAACCACAGAGCATGAATTCAATCTAGGTAACTTTGCTGCTAGGGAGGACAAAGAGGCTCAAAGTAGGAAAGAAAAGCATTAGCAAAATAACAATAATTCAGTTCCCACTTATTTTGTAAAAGAAGAACTGATTAGTATAAATATGATCCTGGGTGTTGAGACTGGTGGTAGATTTATCATGAGGGTCTCTGCCAGAGGAGGTAAAGTAACAACAACACAATCTTGTAGAAATACAAATGTCACCACTGCAAGACAGAAGCCAAAAACAGCTAGGTCAAAGAGCAAGTATAAGAGTTGACCAAAAAAAGGTTGTAGAACACAACCATGATCGTTTGGGCTGTCAGTTCCACCTATGTTCGCATATTATCCATGTGTCATAAAGCAAATTCCATGCAGGGCAATGCATAAATATGCCTTTCTCATGAATCAGGAAATAAATAAATATACATATGTATGTGTGTAAATACATATACATGTTTATATACATATTTAAAATAAAATTAATGAGAATGAATTTCACAGTTTAAATAAATGTTCAGGAACACAGTTTTACAGAAACCTAGTAAACATTTAAGTTTCTACCCAACCATTTTATCTGAGTCACTTTCCATCAATGTTCTCACTCTAGAGACACCATGTTGCCCCATGTCAACTACTATTTAGAGCACAGGCAGACAGATAGAGCACAGAGGATAGAAGGATCTGTCAATGCAACAAGTACCACCTCAGTATGCTTCACCTCAGACTGTGTCCAGAGGCTTCAGGTGTGGAATGTCAACCCTTCAGCCTCATTACTCAGGTGAGACCCTTCCTTTCATAGGATTCTCTAATTCCAATCCAGGTGGTTCACTTCCTATTTAAATCCCAAAACCTAGACCAGGTCCCATGAGATAGAGCATATGTCCATATGTATCCATAAATTAAGGCAAAATATATACCTGAAAACAAAAGTACACAATAGTCTGCAGTGAGTCAGTATAAAGTTCATAATGAAATAGTGTCTTCTTAGACTTAGATACACCCTCCTCACCTACTTCCTATTATACTTCCCTCACTCCAAAGCTAACCTTATCAAAGCAAGGACTGCAAAAGCTGAATCAGGACAAGAGACTAGCATACTTTAATGATGAGTCTTTAGTAACTACCAGGCCATTTCACCAGCTGGAACCCTAGTCAGGGAGTCCCAAGATTCCCAAACAGACATGATGGGCCTAGACCTCGAATAAATTCCTCTCCCCAGTATTACCAGTCATCTCTATCAAGAACAACACAAAAGACCCCTTTGTGGGCCCCATAGGGCCTTGCCCTCAGTGTGGATCAACAATGGTAGAGAATGTTCCATCCTCTGAAGGGAGGCTGGACAATATACTCTATGCTACACCTGAGGAAGATTGGTCTTGAAATTGAGGCAGTTTGGAATGTTCCTACTCATGACCACAGAATGTGAGCTTAGATCTACAAGGATGCAGAGGTCACATAGGCTCCTAAGCTGAATATGGGCCCCAGATCAGATCAAATTAATGGGGTTTACAGTCAACAATATTTATACACCTTTCCCACATTTGGGAGCTACTCTTTTCCCTGATCCAGCTGGTCCCTTTTCCAGCCATGATATTATCTCCCCAGACAATAACTTGGACCCACCTGCATATCAGATGTCAGGCTCAGGGAAAAAAAAAGAAAAGAAAAAAAACTAGTTTACTCACGGGCCCTTTGGAATATAGGCCTACTAGCTATCTACAAAATGGAGACCCCCAACTCTTCATCTGCACTATTCCAGCTTTTAGGTTCATGATTAGTTAAAAATTTGTTGGCTTTATATGTTAACTCTGTTTTCAGGCACCAGGTTCCAGATGCTACCATGATGCCATCCAGACTTCCCTAGGCAGACGACCCCACCAATGTGTCTTGGAGCCCTGCTTCCCCAGAGCCCCACCCCACTGGGGAGAGAGACAGGTTGCAAGTGTGGATCAACCTGTCAATGCCCATGTTCAGCAGGGAAGCAATTACAGAAGCCAGACCTTCCACCTTCTGCATCCCATAATAACCCTGGGTCCATACTCCCAGAGGGATAAAGAATAGGAAAGCTATCAGGGGAAGGGATGGGATATGGAGTTCTGATGGTGGGAATTGTGTGGAGTTGTCCCCCTCTTATCTTATGGTTTTTGTCAATGTTTCCTTTTCATAAATAAATAAAATAAAATAAAATAAAATAAAATGGATCTGGAGTCAAAATACCTGTGAATCTTCTTGGCCTCTTACAACTCAGGGGACCTGAGGCAGGTCACTTATTTTTTAGAACTGAGTTCCTTTGTCAGTAAAATAAGACTAAGACTCAGGACTATTAAGGGATTGATGATGGTAATGGTGATGATTATAACTAACATGTACCAGTCCTCTTTAAAGACCTTCACATATACTAACTTTTGATCTTTACCACAACCTCAAGGAATGCTATTATAATCTCATGCTACAAGTCAGGAAACAAGAGGAAGTTGTCTAAGATTACAAGTAGTAAAGGGAGAAGCAAAATTTAGACATAGAAATCTGGTCCCATTAGTCAAAGAATCCTTGGATTCGCACATAGATAATATGAGCCTAGATTTCCAAAAGGTCTTTCTCTCCACAGTAACTGGTCACTTCCATCAGGACCGCCATCATAAGCCTGATAGTGGGCCTCTCCAGGACCTTACCCTCACTATAAAGCAACAAAGGTAGGGAAGACTGGGCCATCCTGCCCTGCCACTCAAGAAAGACTGAAATGAGTGCAGCCTAGAATGTTCCCAGCTATGACCATGAACTATGAGCTGAGACTGACAGAGACTCAGGTTACACAGGCTCCTATGCTACATATGAATATATATGGGGCCCTGGGTCAGACTAACAAGATAAACAGTTCACTGTATTTATATATATTCTTCAAGCTTAGGAGCTATTCTCAGCCCTAATCCAGCTTTCTATCCCTGTTCTAAACTTTGACACCATCCTCCCAGGTAATATTTGTATTTCACCTGTGTGTTAGCTATCAAGCTCAAGCAAAAACTACTGAAGTCATGGGCCCCTAAGAATATACCTAAAATAGACTTCCTAGCTTCTCTCCATCCTAAGTCTCATCTGCTCTATTCCTACTTTTTAGTTCCTGTTTATTAAACATTTTGTTCTGCTTTATATCTTACCACCTTTCAGCCACCAAGTTACAGACACTACTGTGATTCTATCCTGACTTCTCTGGGCAGACAACCTCAACTATGTGCCCTGAGACCTCTCACCCCTCCAGAGCCCTACCCCACTAGGGAGAGATAAAACAAGCTGGAGGTATGGATAGACCTTCCAATGTCCATGTCCAGCAGAGAAGCAATTAAAGAAACCAGAACTCGTACCTTCTGGACCCCATAAAGAATTTTGGTCCATATTCCCAGATGGGGAGAAATGTTATGGGAAGATGACCAGAGGGCTCTGAACTCCAATTCCATCAGGACCCGGAGAGAGAAGAGGGAAAAAGGAAGTATTAACAGGTACAGGTGTGTCTTAGAAAGGAAGAGAAGGCAGGACCATATTTAAAAATGGGCAAATATATAGATAGTTATAGAAATAATAGTCAACCCATTTCTGTGGCCTTGTAGAAGAACTACTGTAGTTTCCAATGGAGGGAATGGGGATGGAGAGCTCTGGTAGTGGGAACGGTGAGGAATTAGAACCCTGTTTATCTCCTAATTTTGTGAATTAATATTAAGTCACTAATAAAAATTAAAAAGAAAAGAAATAAATAAATCTGGCCCCAGAGCTCCTGCTTTTAGTGCCATGCCACATATCCTCTCTCTGATGAGACAGATGGATGCTTCCAGGCTTTACAAATTATAAAGTACTAAATTAAATATAAGGCATTTCTATAACTTTCATTGTATCCTTTCTTTGCCCTTTTCATAGCTATCTGCCTCAAAATAATCAAGATAATTTGCCGTCTGTTTATATCCCCAAACTAGTTTAGAAAGAAGAACTTAATATGCATTATCCTTCAGCAAGTCAAGTTGTGAGTGGAAAGCATAAGCTGAATAAAGATATTTCAGCAGCTGTGTGCTCAGGAAATAGTACTTCTGAGTTGTCTGCTACCCAAGACTGAAGTACAGTGAGACCTCGAATACTACCTGTGCTCCCTATCTTCTCTCCTCAGAAATACATTTAAACAAAATCATTAAAATAAAAGTTTTAAAGACAGTGAAGCTACTTATCTTAGCTGACAGTGTTTACTGGTTTGTTTTCTTCTGATGGACCACCAGAGACACTGGAAATACAATGGTGGTAGGGGGCCGAGCAATGGAGCACCGGGTTAAGCGCACATAGTACTAAATGCAAGGACTTGCACAAGGATCCCAGTTCGAGCCCCCAGCTCCCCACCTGCAGGGGAGTCACTTCACAAGCAGTGAAGCAGGTCTGCAGGTGTCTGTCTTTCTCTCTCTCCTTCTCTGTCTTCCCCTCGCCTCTCAATTTCTCTCTGTCCTATCAAAAATAAATAAATAAATAAAGGCCATCTCTCTCCTCTATCCCCCTTCCCTCTAAATTTCTCTCTGTCTTATCAAATAAAGTAAATAAAGTTTTTTTTATAAAAAGAAAGAAATACAATGGTGAACTGGCAGACATGGGTCCCCTCCTCAGCTTGGGCAATCAGTTTTGGGCAGTAACAGAAGTTCAGACAGGGTAGCTCAGCCCAACTTTGGAAGTTAGGAAAGATTCTCCAATATGTGACTATAAATTAGTATGAAAAAATAAAAAGAGGACATATTAGCCAAGCAAAAAGAGGAGTGGAGTCTGTCTAGAACACATCATTTAAACAGTATAAGATGGAAGGACCAGAAGGGTGGGCATGGTACTTCAATGTGGAAATGTAGCACTTTGTATGAGCTTTGTATAGTGTTTGTCTTAATCCTGAGCACTTAATCCTAAGTATATCATCAACATACTTACCCGTAAGAAACTAAGAGGATCAAATGTGCATTTTTTAATTTTATTTATTTTCCCTTTTGTTGCCCTTGTCTTCTTATTGTTGTTGTTATTGATGTCATCGTTGTTAGATAGGACAGAGAGAAATGGAGAGAGGAAGGGAAGACAGAGAGGAGGAGAGAAAGACAGACACCTGCAGACCTGCTTCACCGCTTGTGAAGCGACTCCCCTGCAGGTGGGGAGCTAGGGGCTCGAACCGGCATCTTTATGCCAGTCCTTGCGCTTTGCACCACGTGCACTCAACCAGCTGTGCTACCGCCCCACTCCCTTCAAATGTACATTTTAAAAGTCATTCTGGTGCTGTGTGGGGAAACACAAATGGTGGTAAAGCAAGAAAGACAGAAAACTTTTATAATTACTGTTATAGAAGATGGACTGAAGTAGGTGGAAATATATGTATATCCATTTAGCAATAAACACTAATTAAACACTGAAGTACCAGACTCCATGCTAAGCACTAGGAAACAAGATTGAACTAAACATGGGAGAGTTCCTTGCTGCTGATATACAGAGTGAGATCCAGGGGGCAGGAATGCTACCTGGTTTTATTTTACTGGCTTCTCTTAATCTGTCCTGAAGTGTGATATTTCCAGGTCATCACCTTCCTGACAAGGATGACACTTTTCTGAGGAGTAGGAGTCAAAGATGCTAGCTGTAGTCACTGGGAGCTGCCCTCCACATCACACCAGAATGCAGAAATTGTCAATGCTTCTTTAGAACCAAAAGCAAACTGGCAGCTTATGAGAGGTCTTTCCCATTGTGTGACTCATCAGAATAAAGCAACACCCCCAGAGACATCCTCTGCTAACCAAACATTTTGAAAACCTTCCTCGAAAGCAATACATGCCCATCACTATCTGACTGAGGACAGCACTTAACTATTTGGAGGAAGTCTCTACAGGCAAAGCAGCATGCCCCACAAGATATCTTGCTAGGAAATTACTACATTCTGGCTTGATAAACTGAGATCCCCAACTATAGCATTTTGGCCAAGGATTCCAAAGAACTGCCAGCAGGATAATGTGGCTACACTGTCTGAGCTACTGTAAAAATGCATTAAAGTCTCAGTGTTTGAGCTCATCCGAGCAATTAAAATTAACACAACTGCTCTGTTTTAGACTGAAGAAGAAAGGGATAGGCGAGTACTAGCCTCTATAACTCCTCTGCAGTTTCTCTGAACACTTTCAAGGCATTTAAAGCCAACATTTTTGCTTATCCAAGCCAAGCTGAAGGGTAACCTAGTTGACCAGCAGTATCTCCAATGGCTAGAGTTAAGTGTTTGAGAGTGGAGCACGCAGCAGATGGGAACTTGCAGTGATGAGAAGAAAATGAATACCTACTGGGTGCCTGTATCTGCCAGCTGGTGCTATGTGGACTCACCACCTGGAAAATGTCTTCCAACTCATTGTGGAGATGGAGAGGGTGAGGGAATCGTAGCCCAGGAAAAGTACTGGAAGTGATTCTAAAGGAAATATGATTCTACCTTATCAGTACACAAAGCTCTTCAAGGGTCACTTAATCATTTTCTGCTTACTAAGAAGCAGAAGTTAAAAATTCACTCTGTCATGAATCTTGGGTGATTCTAATTCTCATCACAAATACCATGGATGATGTAGAATTCTAAATCAATGCATTCAGCTTGGGGCAATGCACTGGATTATAAGGTGTGATTTTAAAGGGTGAGATAAATGTCCATCCAATGATGGGCAGCTGGGTCAGGGAATGGAGAAAGCACAGTCCTGGTGATGCAGTGTATGGTTAATCTTCCGTGCCCCCCCCCCCCCCACGGGCAAAATCATCCTTCATCCATGTATTCAAATGAAATTTAAAGGGACCCAATCATGAGTAAAGGGGAAAAACAAATGCCCAGCCCCTTTGCTAGAATCACAAATCCATATTACAAAGAACATGGAGAGTTCTCTAGTGCAGAAACAGATGACCACAGTTTTGTTAATGTCTTTTTTAAATTAATTAATTAATTAAATTTAAAAGAAAAAAAGAACAACCTTTATCACAAAGTATAAGAAGAACAACAACAGATTTCTAGGCCTAAGGCCTAGAGAGGATTTCAATGTACATGGGGAAAAAGACATGTGACTAGAGGAATGACAGTATAACAAGGCAGATGCCGTAATGACCCATGATGGTTATCAGCTCCTAGAATTCTGGCAACAAGTATGTTTTTATTCCTTTGAATCACTCACCGTGTGTAGCACAATGTCCTGGCCACTGAAATCACTAACTAAATGCTTTTAACAAATAAAAAAAAAGAAAGAAAGAAAGAAAGAGACAAACAAACAGATGACCAGGTCAGGTCTAGGGTCACCATTGACAAGGAGGTCAGTATCCTGAAGCTGACTGTTTTTCCCCTTCTGGACACAATTGTAAGAGGTATGTTTATATTCCCTTGAAATCAACAAGAACCTCTTTTTTTATTTATTTTATTTATTTATTCCCTTTTGTTGCCCTTGTTGTTTTATTGTTGTAGTTATTATTGTTGTTGTCGTTGTTGGATAGGACAGAGAGATATGGAGAGAGATGGGGAAGACAGAGAGGAGGAGAGAAAGACACCTGCAGACCTGCTTCACCGCCTGTGAAGCGACTCCCCTTCAGGTGGGGAGCCGGGGTTCGAACTGGGATCCTTATGCAGGTCCTTGTGCTTTGCACCACCTGTGCTTAATCCGTTGCGCTACAGCCCGACTCCCAACAAGAACCTCTTAAGCAAGCACAACCTTGCTTGGAAGAGGATAAGGGCTAGCTGGAGACATGCTAAGGGCAAATAAACCAAAAAACTCTGCATCACTCCAATAAATTTACTTTTATATTAGGCATATGACAGAAATAAAATGTACCAAGCTACAAAAATTGAATAATATTAAATATATCAGGACTAGAGGACAAAATTTGCTTTATGTTCAGACACTGTTCTCCAGAAGTCAGATATGCCAATTAAATTACCCAGCACTCTCTTGAGTTATGCTCCTTTCTGATAGTAAAGATGGGTAAATGGAGGCACATTTGAAAAAAAATCAGATTAGGAGGGGAAAAGATCAGTAGTAGAGCCAGAAATTATTATAACCAAGTGCTCTGAGCACTTAACTACACTGACCAAGTTAGATTACTGAATTTAGGCTAAGCTCCAGGAAGATGAGAATTTACCCATTTCACTCATCGTGTAAGTAAGGTCTTCAACATAATAGATGCTCAATAAATATGCAGGGGTTAGAGAGAAAGTTCATAGGATGGGCACATGTCTTGCCATACATGCAGCCCAGGCTTGAGCCCTAATACCACATGGATGGTGCCATGGCACCAGGGGAAGTGCTGGTACTATGGTGTTTCTCACTGCCACTCTAGATCACAGGTGGGGAACATTTTTTGGCCATCTGTATATTTACAGCATTCATGTGCCAAATAAAATTACCAACTTTAAAATTAGCTCTTAATGTGGCTATGAAAAAAAAAGGTCCTAGACTTACTGAATTTCAAGTTCTGCCTGTGTTGCCTTGGCAGGACCAGACATGCCCCACCCCTACTCCAGATGAATGGAGAAGCAGAGCAGAGTGAAAATGCATGTGTATGTGTGAGGTCTCAGTCCCACAATAATAACAAATATAAATATGTCTTGAATGGATTCGATATTTCCTATCAAAAAAGAGGTTAGAATAGTTTGGGTGCAGGAGTCGGACTGTAGCGCAGCGGGTTAAGCGCAGGTGGCGCTAAGCTCCCCGGCTCCCCACCTGCAGGGGAGTCGCTTCACAGGCGGTGAAGCAGGTCTGCAGGTGTCTGTCTTTCTCTCCCCCTCTCTGTCTTCCCCTCCTCTCTCCATTTCTCTCTGTCCTATCCAACAACAACGACATCAATAATAACTACAACAATAAAACAACAAGGGCAACAAAAGGGAATAAATAAAATAAAAAATAAAAGAATAGTTTGGGTGCAATGAGATAGCTCCTAATAGAGCACATGCCTTGCTGTGTGTGAAGCCTTGGTTTGGAACGCTAGCAACACCTGGGAGCACAACAGACAGCATCAGGGGGAACTCAATGAATGGTAGAGCACTGCTTTGATGTTTCCTCTCTATCTTTCTCACTCTAAAATAAAGGGGCAAATGGCCCGAGGAGATCACTCAGTAGTGCATCTCATATGTGTGAGGCATTCCACAGTCTCATTAAAAAAAAAAAAATTGGAAATGAATAGGATTGACCATCTTATAATAAGTACAGCCATGTGAATGTATGAACATTCAAAATCTTCAGGCTTGCACTCTACCATGTACAGAGTTATCAGAAAAGAGTCCAGCTGGAATGCTTAGTGACAGATAGCAACTACTAATCAGTAATCAATAATCACAGAAGGCCACTGACTAAAAATGACTATGGTACAATGCAAATCCTTCCTGCCCCAGAAGGGAAAAAAAAAAAAAAAGATGCAAAAAAAAAACAAGAGCAAGTGACATATCCCAGGCTAGGGTGGGGCACCTTTCTTTACACAAACATCCTACTGGCATCACACCCATGCCAGCAGGGCAGTAAGAGATTTTAAGACAGTCCCTTTCCTTCTATGTCATGTCCAGCAAAGATGTTAATTTGCTAAGATTCTAATCTATTATTTGGTATTTATCTTCATCATACCAGAGCTTAAGACAGATGAGGGTACTGCCTCTTAGAAGTTCCCTGAGTCATGTCCATGGCCAGCCTGAACCCTGAGCAGCCTTGCTCTGGACACTCACTGCAGCTATCACTAGATCACACCTTTCCCCCGTGGTTCCCTTTGCTGTCACATGAACTGAGTAATGTTCCTGCTTCAGTGATGCAGTGACTTGGGGAGTCAACAGTCATAAGATCACAGATAAGAAGTAGTATTTCATTATGTCTAAATAGCAGAAGAAAACTCTTTTCCTAGATATCTGGTTAACACTCCCCTTTCAAGCAGCCAAATACTATAAAGGCTAGCTGTGTTGTCTTGATGATGTCACGTTCTATAAAATGAGGTGTGATGATCTACCTGGTCACTGAGGTTTCCTCGAGGCCTGATACTTAGCAGAAAGAAGTACTTTCTCTACAGTTAGTTTGGAAATCAGTAAGGGGGGGGAAAGGGGCATAGCAACAATGGGGAAAGGTGCTACGCTCAATTACCAAGAGCCTGTACTGCAGTAGTGTATTCAAAGATGATGTCACAGTCCAACTGTGAAGCAAGTGGCTGAAGCACAGGTGAGCAGTGAGGCTGTGAGGGCTAAAGCAGGTGCTTCAACTCTGCTCATTCTAGAGGTTTCTCTGAAACGCCACATTTAAGAGGCTGGAGGATACAGGAGAGAATGCACTCAAGATGCAAACAGCTCCAGAGGGGAAGCTGAACAGCAGCACAGTCAACAGCCCTGCCTTCCTTCCAGGCGTACGGTATGCATCTACAGAAGAACAGCCACAAATGAGGCAAACAAGAGGTTCCGAGTCTTCAAATGACTGGGCTGAAGGAAGTTTGGCAGTGTGCCAAAGGAGGGGAGCCAAAAGGTAGTGACTTGTCAGAACCTACTGGATGAGCAAACTGTCCCTAGGAGAGGTGAGGGTCTTGGGGGTATCTGTCCACTCTGTCAAGTCAGCAAGGAAAAACAGAAAGCTGAGCCAAGTCCCTGACCCAAAGACCAGCCCCAGCAACCAGATTCACCAAACCCAAGAGGCTGCAGTGAGCTGGTGCTTCCCAAAACAAAGAAGTGACTGCAGCAAAAGAATGCTGAACTAAAGGAGAATGCAGATGGCAAGCTCCAGAAGCCAAAGGACAGTGCAGTGAGCAGGAGGCCAGCTGGAGGCCAGGCAGACTGGCAGCTTTCCCTCCCTCATTTAGGGCAGAACTCTTGACTCGCCCAGACCATCCCCCTAAGATTAGGGTACAGAGGCCAGACGTTTCAGGATAAAAGCTTCTTGGCACTCACTTCCATACCTCCCACCTTTTATTTCTTCATCTAAAACAACAACAAAATACAGGGCCGGGGGGGGGGGGGTGTCTAAGTGAAACAGCAGTAGGGAAAAAAAAATCAGAAGTAAAACATTTTTAAACGCAAGGAGATTTAGAGGCTTCAGCTT
This sequence comes from Erinaceus europaeus, assembly GCF_950295315.1. NCBI lineage: Eukaryota > Metazoa > Chordata > Mammalia > Eulipotyphla > Erinaceidae > Erinaceus > Erinaceus europaeus. The sequence continues at coordinate 104,563,640 of NC_080171.1, forward strand.
AAAACTTCCCAAACACCGTTTTATTACACCACTTAGAAATAGCTTTATTACACCACTTAGAAATAGCTCCCAGCAACTCGTTATTAAATGTCACTATATATTCTGCCTCAAACTAGAAATTTTATATAGTTTCTATTTAGACACTCAGACCACTATGAAATTGGTATTGTGCCCACTTTACAGTCCAGAAAACTGAGGAATGAAGTTAAAATAATGTGCACAAATTCTTTGTTAAAATGTTATTTATTTTCTTATTTATTTATTTTTACCAGAGCTCTGCTCAGCTCTAGCTTATGGTGGTGTGAGGGACTGAACCTAGGACTCTGGAGCTTCAGGCATGACAGTCTCTTTGCATAATTATTATGCTACCTACCTCCTGCCCCACAAATTCTAAGTTATAACACAGGACAAAGTCTAATCTTAAAAGGATAACAAGTAGTAAAATTAAAAAACAGTAAGTCATATGTAAAAATAGGTGTACCTAGTTTGGGGAGATTTCAGAAGAATTCCTATAGGAGGTAGCAATTAAGCTGTGACCTAAAAGACCTGAGCTTCCCAATGAACAAAAAGAAAAGGGAAAGGACATGTACAAAGGTCCTGAAATGAGACAAAGAAAGTCCATCCTTGGGGGACCAGAGTTAATTTTTTGGACTAGAATTGGCAAAGAGTAAAATGCAGAAAGGCAAAAGAAGGAAGTTAAAACTTGGAGTATTCAGGATGAAATGAAATGAGATGGTGTCTGCCCGAGACCGGCTTTGAAATAACTGTGTGTGGGCCAAGGAGACACAACCATAGCACACAGGACTTCCTAGCAAGAGGTTCTAGGTTGGATACACAGCACCCCTAACAGCCAGAACTGAGCAATGCTCTGCTAAATAAATAATAAGATACTTGGGCCCTCAGCCTCCACCAGACAAAAGTGTAGAAAGTGGGGAAATCAATGAAATAAAGAGTGGTGAATGGTCTTAACTGCAGAAGCTGAGTACAGAAGGGTTCCTCATAAAATTCTCTTATGTTTGTGTGCATACTTGAAATTTTCCATTAAAAAAGATTTTTTTTTAAAAAGTGTCCCCAGAAGAAAGGAGAGGTCGGCAGGAATTAGACACATAAGCAGATGAAAGACCATGAAGCTGTATACCCAGATAGTTGATAGTAAACAGGCAACATATAGACTCACCATGCAGATACTGTGCCAACACTCAATGGCAATTCTCATGGAAGCCTCACAGCCACCTCAGGGGGCAGGACTGCTCATGCCATTTAAGAGGAAACTAAGGTTAGGGAATGCAGCCAAAAGCCTGTCTGTTGCTGGGCTCAGGCCCTGAGCACAATGACAAGGATAATGACCAAATGCCAGATAGGGTGCTGGAATGAATCTTAAAGGAGATGGAGAAACCCAGTGAGGGGCAAACAATCAGATGTCCTGTGTACAAAGAACCCTGGAGAGATACAAAGTAGAGGGGCCAGGCGCACCTGGTTGAGCATTACAGTGTGCAAAGACCCAGATTCTAGCCCCCAGTCTCCACCTGCAAGGGAGGAAGCTTTGCAAGTGGTGAAGCAGGGCTGCAGGTGTCTGTCTCTCTCCCTATCTCCTCTTTCCATCTTGACTTCTGGCTGTCTCTATACAAACAAATATATAAATAAATATAGTTTAAAAATTTTTTTTAAAAAGAGAGATACAAAGTAGAAAGCAAATTAGAAGGGCTTGGAATAGGCAAGAAGCTGCATGGAGGCTATATCATTGATCCAAATCAATAATCTGGGCCTGGAGTCAGGCAGTAACAATTGAGATGGACAGGACAAAGTTAAAGGGTTTTGAAAAACTGGGATAAATAGAACATGGTCACTATTGGCTTGTCAGAAAAGTCCTGAAGCACTTTTGCATAGGAAAACACACCATAAAGGTAAATAGTTAATTTTATCCACAGAATTTTTTCAAGAATAGGAGCTACTCGCTGCCCTAATCCAACTTTCTAGCTCTTTTCTCTATGTCCTGCTACCTTCCAGACACTAAGCTACAGATGCTACCGTGATTCCATCCAGATTTCTCTGGAGAGAGGACCTCATCAATGTGTCCTGGAACCTCACCTTTCCAGAGCTCTACCCTACTAAAGAAAGACAAAAACAGGCTGGGGGTATGGATCGACGTGCCAATGCCCATGTTCATCGGAGAAGCAATTACAGGAGCCAGAAAGGCCTACCTTCTGCACCCCAAAAGCAATCTTGATTCATACTCCCAGTAGGGGAGAAGTGACAGGAAGAGGAGGAGGAGGAGGAAGAGAGGGCTCTGAACTCCAGCTCCATCAGGACCCGCAGAGAGAGGAGGAAGGAGGGAGGAACATTTGGATGTAGTAATAGGGCCATAAGTGGCTTGGGAGGGAAGAGAAGACTGAACCTGGAAGAAAAAGGTGGCAATTAAGTACAAATCTAAACAGATAGTTGTAGAGATGATAGTTAGACTCGTGTCTGCTACCTTGGGAGAACCACAGAGGTTTGCAATGGAGGGATTGGGGATTCAGAACTCAGGTGGTGGGCACCGTTAACATGTAACTTTGTAAACCAATATTAAATCACTAATAAAAATAATAATAATAATAAAAGAAAAACACACCATGACTTTCCTGAAACTCAATAATTCTATGAGAGCTACGTGCCTGCACAAAGCACTCCACTATGAGGAACAGGTGGAAGGACGAGGGCCAATATTTTAGTTGTGGACTCTGAGATGCCTGTCCCTATAAGCACTTTGCTACACGGATCTAGCATGGTGATGCAGTTAGATGTCATCAGTGAATGCCAGCAAGTAAAGCTTTAGAACATATGAGATGGTCCAAAGAAGGCACACACAACAGAATAGAATCACACAACTTTTCCCTAAGCTCACACACCACAGAGCAGCAAAGACAAGAACACAGAGCAGCAGAAAAACAGCTCTATATGTCCTAATAATGATATGCTCTCTCCCCACCATCAATATGCAACTTGCC